>NC_050174.1:24707061-25007061 GCF_008315115.2 Sander lucioperca
CTTCTCCCTAACTTCGTCCTCCAGTTCTTTCTGATGGATCCTGAGGTGTTCCCATGCCACATGGGTTATATAATCTCTTCAGTATGTTCTGATTTGCCCTGTGGTCTCAACAGATTGACGTGCCCGGAATCCTAATCAGATGCCCGAACTTCCAGTGCTGCAGTTTTTTTACTGTCTCAGACTTGTCTTGTACTCCGTTGGTATTTGCTCTTGAACTTGTCTCGGACTTGGCCATTGGTCTCGCCAAACATTGTAGTTGGTGTCGACCGAGTGCAGCAATACATACTTTTTATTCTAAAGTAACTTCCTCCTTCAAAACAAAACCGTTGAAGCGCGCTGGTTCAGAAAACGGGTACTGGATTAATTCAAAACCCATTGAGAACGCTCACTGACATTGGTCGCCTGATAGAAGTAAAAATGCTATATTTAAAGTAAAATATATGGCCTAATTTGATCCTACAGTGTTGTTACTCTCCACTTGCTTTTTGATTTGCACTAGCATTACAAATAATGCATAATGATCATCTTAAAATAGAAGTTATACTGTCTCTTGCGTCACATCAATTATGAACAGGTAAGTTTTCTTGAAGAGGATTCTTTTCTTTTCTGTCTTGGTCTTGACTGTCTCTCATTTGGACTCGATCTTGACTCAGTCTTGGCTAGTCCTGGTCTTGGACTTATCTTGGACTTGATATAGGTGCTCTTGACTACAGCACTGCGAACTAATTCAACTGAATCCTTTAAATTCGAAGAAGCAGCAGTTCTACTCCGAGCTCTTTTCTGTTGGTCTGAGCTCCACACCCTGTCCCCTAAAGCCCAGTTTATACTTCCCACATCCCTGTGGACTTAATGCTCCAAGTGATGAATACATTTAAGTGACACATTTTGTCATCTGGTAATGTCCGCGAGGGTCCACATGGACCATCCATCCATTTGCAGCTTAAAATGTGTGACTTGAATACAACGTCCATGTAGCTAAAACCGCATCTGAACACAACCAAAAGCATTTGCTTTGGACTATGTCTGACACTTATGGGGACTCCCAGAACATGAAAGCAGCTTTCAGGAGTTATAGTCAACAATCTTTCTGTCTCTACACAAACCTCATGAGCATGAGTCTGGAACATAAATCGACCTGTAAATCAAGAGTTAAGCTCCCTCTTCACCTCAACAGTGGTAGTTTTTTGCTGGAGCCCTCTGCGTCCAGACCCCTGCTATGCCAAAACAGTGTTCTCATTGAAATTAATGTGTTTTTCAAAGCAGTGCTAATGTGGGATCCTATGGTATTTTTTGCTTGGATGTTCTGTTGAAATTTAGGCTTCTGTAGGTGGCACTCTTTTCCTTTTCAAGCCCCAGTGGCTGTCACTATCATGCTAGACAAGATGCATCTTCTTCAAACAAACTGCTGTTGCTGCTGCCAAATACAGGACATCCCTCGATGCTGCTTGTTCCAGAGGATCCTTGACAGGAATGAATTATATAACGCTGAGTGTTTACTATAGCAAAACTGGAGTAAAACAAACAGACAAAAGCTGAATATATGTTTAATCACTAGTGCGCTGAATCATTTAGCAAAGGGCGTGGCAGATTATCACATTTATCAATCCCACCTGAAACAAAGTTTTTCCTGTTGTATGCAACACGTGATATAAAACATGATGTACATTCTGTGAGAAGATACATTAGGAGTCATGCCGGATCCTCTGCTCAGTAGCAGAACATGTGACACGTTTCAACCTAGGCGGATCGTCTTGCTCAGTAAATGCAGAACAGCTGGTGAATGTCACAGTTCGCTCTGGTTAGGCTGCATTTAACATTTGGTTAAAAAGCAATTTCTTTTTCCAGCTGAACGAAGCTGTTTTATGGTATTTGTGCTTCTTTTGGATGCCGTGGAGTGGAGAGATGTCAAAGACAGGGATCGGTACATACACAAGAGTTGCCGGCTGGCTTTGAGCACAGTGGGTTGTTGGTATGAGTTATATAGTTTAAACCTCTGAAGCCCTGGGACATCCCAAAACACTATTTACACAGTGTGGGTCAATATTCGGATGCATTCCCACAGGAAAAAAGAACTGAAGTGTCCTCATGTGCTTAAGGGAGATGATATTTGCTATTGTACAAGAGAATGGAATTCCTTTATTGTCATTGCACAACATTGTACAATGAAATTAAGTAGCAATCCTGACGGTGCATTTCGTACCATATGATTGCATGTAGTGATGTAACGATACACTTCACGATTTTAAGTTCACAATACGATTTTCTCAGAAATGAGCTGCAGACGAATTACTAAAAATGATTTCTTTATTTATATAAACTGTACAAAACAACAGATGTGTGCTCTTATCAAAAGCGCAACTGAAATAGTATTTTATCTAAAAAAACAAATCCCACATCAAAATAACTAAATAAATGAAAGAAAAATAATCTCTTCAAATAAATGAACTAAGAGCATGTAGTGACGTCTAGGCCTAGGGCGTAAAGTATTGCATCCATTCATTTTTTTTTTATCTCAACCCATTGTAATCTTTACACATTTATGTACATTTTTAACCAATTCACGATGCATTGTTACATCCCTACTTGCATATATACTGTAGATGTAAATTCAATGAACAGAAGTAATGAGAAGCCAGGCATTAACATTCATCTCACTGTTGTGCGGGCTCACTAAATGGTAAACAACTGGCAGCCAAGACACCATGACCAACACGGATCACATCACCTCATCATGAGATCACAGCGGGCCAGTAGCCAATCGCTCAATGTGCTTTATACTGTCAGGACTGGTGGAGACGAGATGAAGCGCTCCACTCAAACCGCCTCACTTACATTTCATCCATTTCCAATGTGAGTCTAACTGGAATCAATGGCGTGGTAATGGACAGTGAGAAACCGTGTTAAAGTGTAATGCTACCTGTTAAATGCTGTTGCTGGCCGTTCGATATGGGTAGAATTCTCACCTTGTAATGATGTGAGGATAAATGTCCTCTTTTAAGTAGTGGGAAATGGAAGGGCTATACCGTAGATTGGAGAGGGAGTTTGAGTTGGATTTTTAAAGGTCCCATATTAAGCTCATTTTCAGGTCTATACTTTTATTTTGGCTTTCTACTACAACATATTTAAATGCTTTAATGTTTAAAAAAACATTATTTTTCTCATACTTTTTGTCTGAGTATACCTGTATTTACCCTCTGTCTGAAACGCTCCATTTTAGCACCTGTCTCTTTAAGCCCCCCCTCCCAGAAAAGCCCAGTGTGCTCTGATTGGTCAGCGTTTCCTGGGTCTTCCTCATCTGCTCTCGGAGTCTCTGCACCATCATTGCAGCCGGGGAATGACTGTAGTGGCACTGTAGCGGCATTTTCTACCTATATATAGTACATTTGTGATATCACAACTGTACAGAAGTCCCGACAGCTCGTTTGAAGGGCACAGTTTCTGAATAAGGGCTGTCTGTATTTCTCTTTGGATTGAGTCTTTGGATTATTTCACTGTATTCATGTAGCACCTTGAACTGATTTATAATAAAAAAAAAGACATCTAATCTCACGTTTTACAATATGAGACCTTTGAAGGTTGCTATCATCAAATTGAAGCTGCCGATTGACAGCGCTTTAGGTAGATATTCTGGATTTAGAAATTTGACAGGTAAATTACGGAAGAACAACTTGGATTCAGTGCTCTCTGCACAGTTTATTCTTGTCAGGGTGGAAAAGCTCTCTGAAGCTGCTTTTACCCGGTCTTCTCATCCGATGAAAACTATACAAACGAAAATTCTTTAAGGTGGGTTAGCGGCTTCTTAGTGTAAGTTTTACTGCAGGCTTTTACAGTCTGACAGCCCTGAAGCTGCAGAGAAAAATCATTACTTCACCTACATCACAATCACACATGGAGACTCCTAAAATCCGCTTGATATTATTCTAACCAAAACATAAAGATCAGCTTTAAGAACCCATCATTTATTCATACAGATATGCTCATCACATGCAGCTTTGTCACTGGGAAGCTTTTTCAACTTTCCATCAACTGTCACTAATTGCAGACCATTTTGAATAACATCAGCATAAACAAACCTGCCTCCGAATAAATGCGAAGCTCACTGGTAGCTGACACATGCTGTCAGCCCTTGTATGAAAAGCTCAGCAGTCAATTTGAGATGGAAAAATTGCCTTCAGTCTGGTAAATTGACACCACATCTGGCCATAACCAAACCCAGCGGTGGGCTGACTGTTTAGACACACTGGCAGCATGCAAATAAATATTGGCATGTTTAAAAAGGACGCGTCAAATTCAAGACACATCTATCGTTCTTTTCTATCACATTACCTTAAAATGAGGACACATGCTGAGACACTCAAATATGAAAACACGTTCCAAAATTCACTCGTTTAAAAAGTTTAAGTCGCTGAGGTAAACAGACGCAAAAGTACACCTTTGAAAAAAAACAGCCACGGCCCTTCCATCATCAGCCATTACTGTAATATGAAAGAAAGAGTGAAAGTGTGTGTTGTGAGAGTGTTCCCTGGCTCTTTAAGTCAAGGTTAGAAGAAAGAACTAGGCCATTCTGTTGCTGCAATGGAAAAACAAAAGCGGCAGGGTGTCTGGGTGGCAAACAGGGAGGGGGGAAAATGACAGCGGTACAAGGAAATCAAATAAAGTCTGACAATAAACGAAGTGCGGAGGAGGCCTTTTGGTCAACGAGCAAAAGTCAGAGAGACGCTGACGACAACAATCACACTCTCTGCCCTCTGTCTTTTTTATCTGCAGTATTTGCCGCGTTCCTATTCTTGTCTGCGTCACTCTATCTCACTTTTTCTTTGATTCTCTCTCATCATTTCAGACTCTACTCCGGCTCCCACTCGCTCTATATGAGTTTTCGCCATACCATATCCATTTATTTCAGCCTCCATTTTCTCTTTTCTCTTTCTCAGCTCTGTCTGGCACTTTTTGACTTTCACTCTTTTCTCCTGTGACTGTTAGCCTGTCTCTCTGCCTCCTTGTTTCTCCCCTTGGCGTCGATTAAACTGCCTCACACCGTGTCTCTGTCTCTATTCTAGTCATTTTTCTTTGAACGAATAATACGACATTTTGGGAAATGCACTTTTTAGCTTTTGTTCCAAAGACTGAGATTAAAAGACACCGCTTTCATGTCTGTGCACTGAATATGAAGCTACAGCCAGGAGACGGTTAGCGCAGCTTATCATAAAGACTGGAAGCAGGGGAAAACAACTAGCCTCACTCTGTCTTAAGTAACAATGCTGTTTAATCCATACAGGAAACAAATAAGGATTATGTATAAAAACTATTACTCTAAAGGAATATTTCAATAGGAAAACCATGCTTATTTGCTTCCTTTTGTTACATGCTAAAACTATTTCTTGACAAACACCCGTTTATACATCCACCAGGTACTTTTGTGCAGCATCTCTGGATATAGCGAGGGTTGCCAGTAGAGCTGGGTAATGGTACTCGACACCTTTTAGCAAAATAACCCAGGACCAAGTAGTATCGAAACTTCTTCAGTCAAACAATACCTGCATTCGATCCTCTTTGTACCCAGATCTATAGAAAATAATTTACCATAAAAGTTTGTATGGTTTTGCTCTCAGCCGATTACTGCAAGCGTTTTCCGATTGAATGCGGCGTGCGATTGGCCCATTACCGCAGCAGTTACGGACAGTTATTTAATAAATATTTTAATAATTTGAACTCAACATTGGAGTGGGGAGGACGAGGAGTGGTGGTGGTATAACAAATGAAAGACTCTTATGGTATCGGTATTACTTTAGGGGCACTCTAAGAGTTTGGTGAAAACTGATTTTGGTTACCTGGCAACCCAAATGTGACAAAAAGACTTTGGGCTTTGACTTTTTGGATGTTTGGCACAGTCATCGCACCAGGCTGTTGTTAACCAAGAAAATAGTTCCAGTACGCTATTCCCTGAAGAAACTGTTGTATCTACATTTCTGTTTCATACAAATAAGATGCAACATTTGAATTAGTGCTAAGCTCGGCTAACCATGTCCAGGCTCCGGCTACTTAATGCACAAACATGAGAATGATGTCACTCACAGACAGAAAAAATCCTTTAACTTTTTCAGACTGTATTTTCCTCCCTCAGGTCTGAATAGTGTCTATTGTTCTTCCATTTAAATAGATGATGAGGAATTGAACAATCCCACGTTCCCTGCGCTAGAACCAATAAGTCGATAGACCCACTCCAACTGCTGCCACTGCACCAGGGAGCAAACACACTCACAGTGACAGAGATACACATTGATGTCTTTCTCAGGTGTTTGAGGGTTTGTGTGTGTGTGTGTGTGTGTGTGTGTGTGTGTGTGTGTGTGTGTGTGTGTGTGTGTGTGTGCGTAAGGGATCATACTGAGTGCTACAGCTCAGGTGAGAAGAGACACACATAAATCATAACTACAAGTATTTGATGTTTTCATGCTAATTACAAACTGCCTGTGTGTGTGTGTGTGTGTGTGTGTGTGTGTGTGTGTGTGTGTGGTGTGTGTGTGTGTGTGTGTGTGTGTGTGTGTGTGGGAGGTGTGACGCAGTATGTATGACAGAACAAGAATATGTGAGAACGCAGTGATGAATGTGTCAGAATGCTACAGTGCACACACACACACACACACACACACACACACGCAGGCACGCACCAGACACACACACACACACACACACACACACACACACACACACACACACACACACACACACACATTCTCCCCTCTCTTTGCCAAACCCCTGGTGCCTTTATGAGTCACTCTTGTCAGTGTGTGTCTGTGTGAATGCGCACATCTTAATCTTCCAGCTTAGACAAACCGAGCAGAGTTTCTAGTACATGTTGTTAATAAAGTCTAGCAGGAGCTCTGTCTATCATACAGCTGTGGTAATGCACACACACACACACACACACACACACACACACACACACACACACATAAATAGCCTACAGACACACAATACGCACATATATATATAATTAATAAGACTAAAGGAGATACAGACACAAAGCACTTAGACAAAGGCACACCCTCACACACACATTCAGACACAAAGAGATGTAGATGCACACAGGTTACTACACACTTACAAAGATGCAGACACAAAGAAAGAGCCACACAGACTCAGACGCATAAGGCAAAGGCACAGACACAAAGAAACAGACAGAAACACACACTTAAACACAGAAAAAGAACACACTGCGACAGACGACGTTGGCCTGAAAGCACGCAGCAGATCCAACACCAGCGCTGTGACGCATAAGCAGTGACCCGTTGATGAGCGACACAACCCTCATGCGCTACGAGCGCTGAGGCAGCGTGCTGCGATGGTGAACGCAGCTCTAGAGGGGACGGTTTTGTGTGCTACATACTGTAATACAAGAGACATTCAGCAATACAGCAGCTCTGCGTACAAAGCGAGTGTCCATGCAGCTGCAATCGAGACAACTCACACATGAACACACAGGGCACAGTGGAGCGCTCACACCCTCACATGTGTTGATAATTATTAAAAAGAGTGTCAACACACACACACACACACACACACACACACACACACACACACAAATATGCATACACACACACCAAGGCAACACATACTTCCAAACCACACACACAGACACACATGTTTCTAAAAGTTACCTGGCACAACCCTCACATTTCTGAATTGCCCGCCTATAATTTTATATTACAGATTTACATACAGAATTTTAATCAGAATGGGCTGGGAATTACGTAAGATATTCATCCAGCTGCTAACTGTTTTTCTGTTCCGCTCCGTACATTTACAACGGTTAGCTTAACGCGTGCAAAGTTACACCTGATCCTTTGACAATTCCTGCATGTGTTTCACAAAAAAGAAATGCACTGGAATGTGAAGGCAGTGGTAGGCCTTTACCGTGAAACCATAAAGTGTTGAAGCGGTTAGCTAACGTTAGCTAACATGTATGCTGTTTACTCTGTATAGGTTTGCAGTTTTAGATTTAGACATTTTCTGCACTTTATGGAGCATGGGCTGGATACATTTCACTATACAAAGCCTGAAAATGGAGAATGACATAGGAAATGAAGACTGACATTACATCTTATTAACTGTTGTCCTCGGGTCAAATCTGACCCATTTTCAAAAAGTTTCTATATCAGAAATGTAGGTTTCTTTCAACCAAATTTGAAAACAAAATAACGTGGATGGTTCCCTACAACGCTCTTCACAAGCTAAATAAATGAACAGTTCACTACTTTCATTGAATTTGGGTGTTTTATTCAATTTTATAGCATGTAAAAAAAAATTGATAATAGAACGTTGAAAAACGTTGGAAAAAAAATGTCAAAAAAGCACAGAAAAAAGTGACAAAAACATGGGAAAAGCTTAAAAAAAAACCCGTCAAAAAACGGCCAACGACCAAAACGTTGGAATTATTTTTTACATTTTGAGCCAGAAAAACAAAAAGTTGCATGGTCGACGGGGAAGACAACACAAGGGTTAACAACACACTTTAATCAGCTGGAGCTAAAACACTACTGGAGGAGCTACATTGTTTAGCACGTCGGGTTTTGTTGGGTACTGGTTGGCGTCACACAGGTAAAGTGGCTTGGTGAAGAGATGTAGAAGCATGTCATTACACTGAGGGAAGCCTTTTTTCATGTTGCCTCTGGTTACCATTTATCACAGCAGCTAAGCACTGCTTGTCAAGTCTGTATCTATTTACAATACCAGTAATGCTACAGCACTAACTGCGACCACTGCATGTATTGAAAAAAAAATGTGAAGGTGTGTCATTATGAGGTTGATGTATTTTAAGCATGTTGTCCTATAAATGTCAGGCTAGCTTATACATATTTCAATCAGTAATTGATAAACTAAAAAGTCCTCCAAACCATACGACAATATATGTCCTTTATTCCTATTATCTCACACGACTCACAGGAGCGTTTTCCATCCTCGTATCTAAATGACTGAGCGTAACGCTCACAGTTCTAAACATGTCGTTAACATTGTGAAAGGATGGCAGTTTGGTTGTGTGTAGAGACAAAAACAGCTTGGTTAAGTTTAGAACAAGATTGTGGTTTGGGTTAAAATCATCTGTTACGTTACTTAACTTTTGGTTATGCATGTGATGTAAATCGTGATGTAGTTTGGTTTGTTCCATAAAGTAAAAAAAACAACAACTTGCAGTTTACTTTTATTTTCAAACGGGACTCGAACCCCGCTCTCCTGGGTGATAATTACAGGAAACCACTAGAGGGAGCCGCCACCATCAACGTTCCTATGAGTCATAATTGTTACTTGAACAAACGACCTATGGGAGTGTTTTTTTCGGGGAGGACAGTCTCTAACAAACACATTTTTATTTTGGGGAAAACAGAGCACTGGTATATATCAATATTACATAAATAAATAGTATCTATCCATAATTCATTTTTTATCTTAAAATCTTAAATGTTGAATGTTTGTACTTACCAAGTTCTATGAGCTGAGGCTGATCTCAACTTAAAGTCGGACAAATCGGTACCAGTTATTTCTATCATCTATGCACCTATACGTCTTCATGCTTGTATACATATATGTCTGTCTTTGAGAAGGACTTTGGTGCCTGTTTGCTTTTTAAAGTGATATATGAATGAAATTCACTTGAAACTTGATCTAGCATCAGTCTGTTTCTTCAGCTTCTCTGCCTATAGATAATTGCAAAGGCACAGATACTCCAATACAGGCGCACACTCAGCAAAGCACACAACCCCACCCCTCTTCTACCCAGCTAAGCGTTGGGGAAAGAGAGAAAGACACACTTCGCCACAACCACACGCCACACAGACACACAGCCATGCGCGCGCACACACAGCAGCTAACTTAATTTCAAAATCAATTAATTAAAAAGCACGGTTCTCTCCCACAGGGAGTGAAAAGACAAATTTGAGGAATTTAATCCTGGTACACAAATCAGAGCTGTTCAGCCGCAGAGATATGAGAGGACTGGATGGATGGAGGGGCGGAGGGATGGAGGACGGACGGCCAATGAATTTTAAAAAGGGAAGGCGATTTTATTCAGTTGCTTCAATTTGACACGACTTCCCATGCTTTCCCCCACTTTACTATACCGCTTTTCCAATTCTATCTATCTATCTATCTATCTATCTATCTATCTATCTATCTATCTATCTATGATGGACAGAAGAGCATAATCGGCAGATAAAATGAGTGTGTGTGTGTGTCTGTGTGTGCGTGCATGCGTGAGTGCGTGGTGGGGTTCATCAGCATCCCTCTCTCACTCCCTCACTGTCTCTTTCCATTAGTTTTCAGACTTTAAAAAAAGACTATTATTGATTTTTGACACGTAGAAGCACAATGGGCTCAAAGTTTTTGGATGTGGTGTGTGTATGTGTGTGTGTGTGCCTTTGTGTCTACCCTCGGGCGAAAAAATCATAATAAAGAGTTTGCCTTCCTCTTCTCCCTGGTGTTCCTAAAAAAGACTTTGCCTAATAGGTATGAAAAAAAAGAACAAAAAAAAAAACACTTTGAGATAAACTGTTCCATATGCCACTAATGTGTGTGTGTGTGTGGGGGGGGGAAGAGTGAGAGAGAAGATAGACAATGTGTGTGTGTGTGTGTGTGTGTGTGTGTGTGTGTGTGTGTGTGTGCTTATGAAGGTGTGCGAGCAAATATGTACGTTTGGCACTCAACGTGCAAATGTGTTAGTACAGGTGAGTGTGTGAGAAAATGCTTGTGGCCTTCCAGATTTCTCTGATGTTTCGAGTGTCTTTGTTTGAGAGCCTGTGAGTGTGTGTGTGTGTGTGTGTGTGTGTGTGTGTGTGTGTGTGTGTGTGTGTGTGTGTGTGTGTGTGTGTGTGTGTGTGTGTGTGTGTGTGTGTGTGTGTGTGTGTGTGTGTTGTGGGTGGTGGGTGTGTGTGTGTGTGTGTGTGTGTGGTGTGTGTGTGGTGGTGTGGGTGTGTGTATGTGTGTGTGTGTGTGTGTGTGTGGTGTGTGTGTGTGTGTGTGTGTGTGTGTGTGTGTGTGTGTGTGTGTGTGTGTGTGTGTGTGTGTGTGTGTGTGTGTGTGTTTGTGTGCGAGTAGTAGAAGAAGTATTCAGAACCTTTCCTCAAGTAAAAGTAGTAAGCAACAATTTTGTCTGCTCACTGAAAACCTTGTGGAATGTTTCAGATAAACTGAAAACATAAAGGATAGGAATATATAGAAGTTTATTATTAAACAAATACAAAAGTATTTCGTAAAAGTATATACATGAAGTAGCATGAAATTATAATACTCAAGTACAAGTGCCTCATAACTGAACTGAAGTACAGTGCTTGAGTAAATTTCATTAATTCATGAAAGCATGAATGTGCGTATGTGTCAAAGCATAATACAGGGTGTGTGTGTGTGTGTGTGTGTGTGTGTGTGTGTGTGTGTGTGTGTGTGTGTGAGTGAGTGTAACAGGCTGCATGTGGAGAGGTCTATTACAGAAATACACTGGCAGCACAGCAGTGGGGAATAAGGTGGAGAAAAGAGAATAAGAGTGAGTACGAGAAGCAAAAAATGAGAAAGATTGAAAGAGAGAGTGAGAGAAGAAGGTGAAAGCCAGGATGGAAATTGATGGTGTAATTGTTGACTGCTGGTCGACTCTTATCTTGGTTTCTCAGGGCTGATGTCTGAGGCAGGCTGGCTTCTTTTCTCGCTTTCCAATCTCTGTCTCTCTCTAGGAGTGGACCAAACCTGGCAACCCGTACACTTTTCTCTCCTCTCACCAGCCTTTGTATTCTTCCCAATCCCTGTCTTACGCCTCTTTTATCTCTTTTCTGTCATATTACTGTGGTTTCATCCCATTGAGCATCTTTTTTTCAGACATCATGCAGAGAGCAGTGGACTGGAAGAGAGCGACTAGAGAGGTGGTGGGGGGAAGGTGCAGCCAGCCGGGGTCAAAGGTGAGTCTGGAGCAGGAAAGGGGTGGGTGAGGGGGCAAAAACACACCCTATCTCTCTTTCACCCCCTCCCCAGCACACAAACCAGACCAACACCTCAACAACAGGACCATTATAGCTGCAGCTGCTGATACAGTGGGGCTTAAAGGAGATCCCAGTACTGGACTCAAGATGAGGCCAATAAGTTGCTAACCTCAGTAATAAGCAAGCATTGTGCTAAGCTAGCAGCGATGTTTCCATAAAAATGTGTAGGAGCAGACCCGTGGAAAATGAATCAATAATATTTATACTCGGCGCAAGGGGTTAATGGGAGTCCCACTGCAGATACCACAGATATTAATAGTTCAGTGCTGGGTTTCACCTGATGATATCACCACCGTGCGACACCACAAAAGCGTATAAACTGCGTAGCTACGGTGGCTATATGCGTAGGCCCCATAGCCATGCCGTAACCCTGACTGTGACTGGCTTCTGACTCCCATATTACTGAGGTACCCTTGAGCACTTTACTTTTTTACAATCACTTGTACCTCCTATGGTTCAGGATTGCCACTCTTGTGTCACTCTTTTCGGATGTCTGTTTTCGGATGTCCCGTTACCTTCTGCTTTCTTTGTGTTGGAATTCTAAACTCTAGTGGATTTCTGAGGACTATGGTTAACTGCTCCTCAGATCTCTGCAGGGTAAATCCAGACAGCTAGCTAGACTATCTGTCCAATCAGAGTTTTCTGTTGCACGACTAAAACAACTTTTGAACGTTCACATGTTCCACCAAAACAAGTTCCTTCCCGAGGCTATTTTGCAGCGGCACAGCGGCTCTGCTCGGCGCTTAGCACCGCCCAAGACGATTGTGATTAGTTTAAAGAAATGCAAATAAACCAGAGCACCATTAAAAAAGGAAAGTCCAACAATGTAAACAAATACTCTAAAACTTTATGTCCAAATTCATTCATATTCAAAAATATACAATTCGTTGCAGTTAAAGGCTACATGAACACTAATACGTTTTTGTTTAAAAGCGCATATATTTTGCTACGTTTATGCCTCACGTCCACACTACTCCGGCGTTTACGAGCCCCTTTAACGGAGACATTTGGAAACACTGCTGACCCCGTTTAAGTTTAAGAATTTTGCTGTTATTTTGTAGTCTGGAGGGGCGGAAACGAAGAGACCTTTGGAAACTACAATGCACCGCAGTCAGTCTTAAAGGTTAATACCTTTTTAGTAACAGTTTCACCTCATCATCAGTCCAAGCTAAAAAAATCCCTGGTTTTACTTTTCGCCATTGTTGTTCTTTCTACAAAGTATTTTCAACTTATACATCCATGACTTTCAACTGCATGCACATGCCCAGTGTATGTGAATGGTAGGCCTATATGCAAAGTAATTTTTGTTAATATGGATGAGGATTAGCTCTGCTATGGAACTAAAACGCTTGTGTGGACGGAGATCATTTTTGTTTCAAAATGCTGTTTAAAAAAATGAAAAGGTGATAGTGTAGATGTAGCCTAAGCAGACCACCAAACCATAATTGGCAATTAAAGGGTTAACCCTCAACTGCTGCTGTGGATCTGCTCAGTGGCCACCAACAGAAGGCTCTGGTTGTACTGGGCAGCTCCCACTGTGAAGGTAGGCTCAGCATGTGAAGAAAATCAGCTTTAGCACTACTTTTTTTACCATGAAGCCATCAGTACAGTGACTTTGTAGCACTGTTTCCACCCGGTATGAAGAAGCTGTCCATATCAGGATCAAAGTCTGATCTCCCCATTTACATTGAGTAATTATCGCATGTGGTATTCTTGTTGTCAGAATCTCATCACATCTTTCATGGGCAAAATGCAAAGCAGACGAGTAGGTGGGGAGGTGGCACCGTCAACATAAACACACAGCAGGTTCGGGATATTTAGGCTTGATGCTGTACAGCCTGTATTTACTTTTCATTCAAGGCAAAAAAAAGGATTGTCGAACAAGTCTTCCATACAAGGCAACAGTAACAATTACAGGTTAGCTCGGCTCAGTCGAGTTAGCAGCTGCTGTAAACACTGCATCAGATCCTGTTTCACTAAAGATGAAGAGAAGGAGCAGTGACTCATGGGCTCAGATCATGCTGGAGTCGTTACACTAGGATCCATGAGGCGTCTCACTCCTCTTCTTCGCACTTTCAACTGTTTTCTACAAATCATGCTGTCTTTTTACTAAGCCATTTCCAATGAAACAGTATTCACACATTGTCCTCCATCATCTTCACGCTTGCCAAACGGGCCCCATGGTATTAGAAAGAAGTACATGCTTTGTAGTAAAAAGCCACACTGGTCTAGCATTGATTTTTCAAAAATAAAGGGTAGCATAGACTTCCTAAAACTTGATGGGCCGAGTTTCCATTAGGAAGTGCAACGCTAAGTTAACTTTGAATTTCCAATTAGAGGTGCTACACTGGGTAAGCATCTATGTCTATGTTTTCATTTAGGAGGAACTAACGACTAACTTTGATTTTTTTTCCCTACAGGCCAGGATGACTCTAGACAAACACAGCAGGCACAGACATAAGCAAGAGTAGTTTCAAGGCTGTCTCCCAACAGCTTCGGAAAGCTAAGCTACTCCCACACGCTAGCTGAGCTGTAAGAGAGCAGCCATGTAGGGCCCCTCCTGCTGCCGATAAGCCTGATGGGCCCCTCTGTAGTGCCTACCCTGGAGAGAGGCCATTAGCCCGGCTGCAGCTCCTTCCTGGATAAGCAGCAGCTTACCAGCCTGCGAGCCGCAGGGCAACTTTTTATTGTCCTTTCAAAAACTTTATGTGTGAGTGTGCGCCGATTGCTTGGGAGGGGCTGTGTGTGCCGGAGTCTGCAGTACAGTTTGTGTACGTGTGTGTGTGCGCTCGCTCAAGCTGCGCGCTCCCGGCACTTCCTGCCCCCTAACGGCCAGTCCCACGGTAGGGAGGGTGAGCTCTATCGGACCAGAACAATGCCAAAAAAACGGTTGTCATAAAAACAAACTACCATGCTCTGGTTAGCACGGGGGCCTACTTTTCTCTACACACCCCCTACTGCCCACTCCATCTGCATCGTTACTCACACACACATTAGCACACACACAATTTCAGATATCCAGTCCATGAGAAACTATTTTATATTTACTGTTATGTATTGCTGGTAGCTCATACACATTTGCATACCCTACCCAGGAAAACAATGCATGGAGAAAGCAAGAA
Source organism: Sander lucioperca (assembly GCF_008315115.2). NCBI lineage: Eukaryota > Metazoa > Chordata > Actinopteri > Perciformes > Percidae > Sander > Sander lucioperca. The sequence continues at coordinate 24,722,198 of NC_050174.1, forward strand.
GCTAGTGCTGAATATGCATAGGCATATACTCTATGCAAAGCACATACACACACACACACACACACACACACACACACACACACGCACGATGTTGCCGCTGACAGTAAACAATAGGAACCTTTGCATTCACACTGGGTCCAAACAGCTTTGACGTGTCACCAAAACCAGAGTAACAAAAAAAGAGAACAATTGCGACAGCCCTCTGTACACTTAACACAGAGCACACGACTGAGCCAGAAAACATCTGCTGAGTCTGGACAAACACAACAACACGCAGCCGACGAACAGGCGCATCGGGGGCCTCAGAAAACATACTAAATACCTCACGCGGTGCCCCCAAAACACAGTTGGCTCGCTGACAAGGTTTTTGGCCGAGCATATTAACATCTCTTCACAATCCAGCTTTACAATTTCAACTACAGCCAGGCATGGACAGACCCAGGAAACAGGATGAAACAGGATGAAAAGATGAGTCCAGCTGGTATCTGAAGAGGACATTACTGGACAAGTATCACATATGATGAAGGTTTCTCTCCCTGAGTCTGTCTTTGACTTGGTTAGACGATAATAAAAAAAACAACATTGCATGGCACTGTAAATGGATGGATACCGCTGTATACATGTCGATACTGAAACTTCAATGATTTAGCAGGAAGGAAGAGATGATATTGATATTCATTAAAGAAATAGTTCTGGAAAATACGCTTATTCGCTTTTGTGTCGAGAGTTAGATGAGAAGATTGAGCCCACTCTTAAGTCTGAGTGCTATGTGTGTGGCCGGAGCCAGCAGCTGGTTAGCTTAGCAAAATGTTTCCTCACTCTAGCTTCATACCATTTTACCTATTCCTTCAATTAAAGGTTCAGTTGGTTGGCCGGTTGGCCGCTAGGCGGGGCTTAGTTTTGGCCTGACTATTTTCAACTTGGCGACTGGGGTCACATACTTTCTCATTTTACAACTTATGCTACTGCGGAGGCTCCACAAAGAGCTTTCACTGTTACCTACGTGTAAGTAAGTGGCCTGAAGTTTATAATTCCAAGCCAAGCCAAGCGGACCAATCACAGTTGTCTGCTTGCAGCGACGTGTAGTTAAATTTTTTAGAGGTGCACGTCAGGCTACGGCATAGGGTCCGTATCTCCACGTACGTACATACGTACGTACCCACGGCGTCGATTTAACGCGTAAGCATAGAATAGTACATTAAAATATGTTTCTGACAACATTTGAGGCGAGAAACAGGGGATGCAGTAAAAGAATCTTGATTCTTATTTGATCAGCACTGCCCAGTTTGATCGGAGTTCAGAGCCAGTGATTGACACTGCTCTGCTCTGATTGGCTGTTTTCCTTCAGACGCGGTGGAATCTTGCAAATGCCATTAGGAGCACTAGCAGGCGGAAGAGGAACGTGTTTTTTTCCCACAGATTATCTGTCCCATGTGCTACTGTCAGGATATAGTGGCAGTTTCAGCAAATATGACACAAACTTTTTTTATAAGTTACCTACTGCAGCTTTAACAATAATATTGGAAACCTGAAACAGCACCTTTACATTTGATCGCTGTCAAATATTTATTAAAGCGTTTGAATTGTCATCACTTTTTTATGACATGGTTTTTACTGAGCCCAGCTCAATCACAAATAAGCAAGACAAATCCATTTAACCTCTCTGTGTCCTAATTTACATAAAAACTTGGATGGAAACCCAATTATTGATAGATGCATCCACAGAGAGCAGAGCAACATAGAGATAGATAGTAGGGAGAGACAGAGAGAGAGAGGCTGGCGGAGAGCAGATGGCCAATAGTGGTCAGCTAGTTACAAACAAGCGGGTCAGGACTCTCCTCCACCTCCATTCTACCACTCATAAATAATGCAGAGGACACTTGCCACCCAGACCATCCCCACCAAGCCTCTGCTGAGGACCTCCAGAGTCCCGTAAAGGCAGACAGAGAGTTTGCTGTGCAGTAGAAAAGCAGAGACCTTTATGTCATGGCGGGGAGCTATGAGTTACTCATCTGTTGCTTTATTTGTTTCAGACAACAGTGATTAGATTTGGCTGATGCTTCTCACCACTGCATTATGACATTTTTCAAATGACATTCATTAGCCCGACGGGGTGGAAATTACAGGTCAGAATGAAAAAGCTTTGATAAACACGTCCACATTTTGAGAGTGAAAAGATTTGGTGCCTCCAGTTCCAACGTGATATCATGACTTCGCGTAAACATACACGCCACTTTCCGTACGTTATCTGTACGCATTTTGAGCTATCCGCGTGTATGTCTACGCTGTATACAGCAGACGGCAGTCTGCAACATCATACATGCATACACATACACGCCACGTGGCACTTTCTAAAGCCACGTGGCATGTTATCGCGAGGCTACGTGTTATCGCGAGGCTACAGTTGCATTTAGGAAACGTCATACGCATACACAGTTAAAGAAACACGGGTTGGGTTTAGGAAAAGAAGAACTGGTTGGGATTAGGAAAAGAAGAAAGGGGTTGGGTTTAGGAAAATTAAAAACTTGGAGGCCAAACGGTGTTGATAAACACGCTAAAAAGAAAGTATGCGTCTTGATAACACGCCAATAATGGCATACGAATTGGCTCTTATACATACGCCACTTCATGAGATCAGTCTGCCAGTTTTATCTAGGGCTGGGTACTTCCATACTTGTCAGGTATCGAAAAATACCTTGTCATTCAAAACCAAATTTCAATACCTCAATCTCATAAGCATCATCAGTGAGCCAATAAGCTTGCAGCATGCTTGTGCCGAGATCTAATAATGCTGGTGATTGGCTGTCTAGTCTTACACGTCATCGAGGCATGCAGGAAAAACTCTACGTTACGCACAGAGACGGGGCTCACGTGTGTGTGTGTTGTATTTTGAGAGGCTTGACTACAGTGTGCATCACAAAGGTGAAAAGGGGATGAAACAAGAGTTGTACCACAACGTTGTCATTTTTTTTAAAGAAAATTGGTCAAATTGGTGCGAAAAAAGTATCGTTCAGGAACCGGTATCCAAGTCACGGTATCAGTATTGCTACCGCGACGGTTATTGAAAATCTTTTAACAACACCCAGCCCTAGTTGCACTTGCAGTACAGATTTGCCTCGAGGAACGTCACTATGCACCATATTGGATTTTCCACCAGCTGACTTTCCTGGAAACCCTTTTCCTCCCTCAGGGATTATTTATTTATTGATTGATTGCTCTAAAGGGGGGCTTCATCATTCATAGAGGGTGACAAATACTTATTACTGCCTTGTGTTCTATATGCTGAAAGTATTGCTTTTCTTTGGCAATAATGTTTCTTTTTTGACAATGTTGCCCAATAAAACTTCATTTAATTAAACTGAAGTGATTTCAAGAGAAAGCTGAGGGCTGCTTCCGAGGCTTTCAGAGTACTGGCACTACTATTAGAGCCACCAAAAAGGATTATACGACTTTTCCTCAATCCGAGCATAGTTTTCATTCACAATGGGCTGAATATGCACTCATCAGTTCAATTAATGTTGAGCTATATAAGTGGTAGTGCTTACACTTTGGCAATGCAAAAATGACCTCATTATGCTCGGATTGAGCCGAAACGAGCGAGAGAGAGGAAGAGGGAGACAATATGTGTGCGTAAGTTGGTGAGGGAGACAGAGGATGAAAGAGAGAGAGAGAGAGAGTGAGGAAGAGCTCAAAGGGAAGGGCTAAGTTGCAGAGGAGCAAAAAGCTCCTCGTCTCCGAAACAACTGCAATCACAGCTGCTGCCAAAACCCTCTGGATCCATCTTCAGTGCCTGATGGAAACTTCTCAGCAGACCTTAAAGCCACTGAGAGGGGGCTGGAGGTTGTGTAATATGTGTGTGTGTGTGTGTGTGTGTGTGTGTGTGTGTGTGTGCGCGCTTCGGCTTGTTTGTCTTCTATATTAATAGTGCCTTTTAACATCAATAAATTGTAGCCGCATCGACTTTAAGACATTAAACATTTCTGTAAATGAATGAGCCAGGAGGAGCAGGAAGTGCTCAAGGCACTGCAAATAAAAAAGACACGGGCAAATGAGGAAACATCATCACACGTCAGCAACACTTTGATAATACATATGTCGCATTTAGAAAAAATGCTGTACAGAAATATAACACATGCAAATTGGGAAAATTCACCACTCATGGGAAGCATAAAGAAACGGTGCCATGTCATTTCTCTGACGCTCCATTGTTCCGACCTCTCAATAACCCCAAAAAATTCCCTTTGGTCCTACAGCCCACTAGTCCGACGTCCACCACCATATTACGAATCCAACTATGGCCATACCAAGACCCGCCCTTTAATAGCATTTATTGGCCAGGCGTCCAAGCTTACGCAAGGTAACATAACCCCATTAGTTCAGGTCCTATCCCCTGACCAATCGGAGAGGAGCAAAGGAGCATCAGTTAGGAGGTTAGGAGGAGCAAGGTTAGGATAGCATCAGGAGCTATCCTAACCTTAACCACTCGAGGTCAAATGCCTAACCCCAACCAATCGAGCTGCTTCGTAGGGCGGGTCTTGGCATGGCCATAGTGGGATTCGTAATTTCGCCACCAAAGCGACGTCGGGCTAGTGGGCTGTAGGACCAAAGGGAATTTTTCGGGTTATTGAGAGTCAGAACAATGGAGCGTCGGAGAAATGGGCAGTCCCCAAAGAAACACCCGGCAAATACAGAAACACGATAGAGAAACACTGCAAATCATAAACTGTGTTGTAATTACATACATGCAGAGTCTGCAGGTTTTTAGCACGTAGAATGTGACAAAATATTGCATAACTCATAAGTCTATTATGCATAAATAGATAGATAAATAGATTTTTTTGTGTGCAGCTGACACATTGTACCACAGTGCAGTGCACAAATGGAATGGTGGTGTTACTCACAGTATTTAATCACTGGAAAAACATTTTACTTTCTCATTGTGAGGTTTAATTAGCTGTAACATTTCAAATCCTTTTTATAGATGCTCTTTGATGCGCCTAGTGTATCATTTCCTTAGTGCAAAATGTTTCAGCATGTTGATGTTTGTATGACGACCGCAAGACAATTGCTCTATAGCACATACTGTTTGCAATTAGACACAACAATACATATTGCATGTTTCTCGGGGTGGGGACACTGAAAACTGATGAAGATGTAAGGAATTAGAAAAAAATCAATGTTAAGTGTGGGACTAAAATCTCCAATAATATCAGGATCATGGAATCAGATTGTTAAATCTAAAACAAACGTTGTTAGTTTACTTCCCAACATCATTGGAAGGATGTAAACTTCAACCAATCAGGTTGTGTCCCCCAGAAACTTCAAACGTGTCGTCGTCACTCACTTTCTTTGTGTTGTGTACTCGCAGCGTTTCTCCATGTACTGTCAAATTGCGTAAAGTGTTGCTTAATCTTCTTGTGTTTTGTTAAATTGCAGCATGTTGGGCTATCTTATTGGCCACTGCAGAGTTCCTTCCTGGATTGATTTAGAGCACAAAGAAAGATTGCTTTAGGGCACAGAAGAAGTAGACGGTGCTGTTCTCGTAGAAGACGTAACACTATTTTTTTTAAATAGCAGATGGCGGAAGGGGAAAAAAGGTCAATGAAACAACCAAAGAAAAGCGGCCTTCCGACACATTTACTGTATCCCCTGCAGGAAAGGCAAAGAGAAAAAAGGCCACATCACAGGAGGTTAGGGAGGAAGGACAAGAAGCAACATCCTAGTTAGAGAAAGCAACAAAGTTCATGGTTTTTTGTTCTAATTTAAAAAAAAAAAAAAACTAAAACTAAAATGAAGCCCCTAGTTTTCTCATCAACTGTGATTATGGTAATTACAATATAACGTGTAACAATGTAATGGCCGTGTGTGCGAGTGTGACGCGAGACAGACTTCACGTTCCGGTGTCACTGTGTCATTTTTAGTCCACAGCTGTGCACATATCACACCTTCATTCAACACACACACACACACACACACATACACACACACACACACACACACACACACACCATTAACTAATATCTATATATAATGCAGGCACATACGCACAGAAAGCATGAAAACATAAGGTTTATATCACTTTGACCCTGCACCCTGCCAAAGTCCATTTACCATGAAGGTCTTGTAAACAAGCCTCTTCCCTTCCTTCTTCTCTAAACATCAGCCTGTCCAGCCTGGCCCTGCCTCCCGCTGTTTTTCTCCAGCGTGCACACACACACACACACACACACACACACACACACACACACACACACACACACACACACACACACGACCCATCTGCTTCTGCTCTCCAAACCTTGCATCTGGCCTGCCACGAACCATATCTCTGTTCATCACAGACACACATATAAACTCACATTTAAACACACATTTCAACAGACACACACACACACACACACACACACACACACTCACACTCACACACGAAAAAAAGCCTCTCTCACCATCAGAAGTACATTATTGTTAGCATATTCAGATCCATACGCTCTCACAACACCATAAACACAGAGTGAAAGGTCTGTGTGTGTGTGTGTGTGTGTGTGTGTGTGTGTGTGTGTGTGTTCCTGTATGCAAAGCTTTTGTGTTGCATTATCAGAAATCATTGCATTATCATGGGAGTTTACTGTGCATTCAGCTGCTCTCCATGTGGGCTACAGTACCCGTTGCATTGATGTGATGCATGTGACACAGAGATGACAATAAACACACACACACACACACACACACACACACACACACACACACACACACACACAAGCACACGGAGGAGACATCTGGTCCTGTGACGATGTAACGGCTATGATGCAATGTTGACCCTTGTGTCAAAACACTGTTTATGTCACACATGCACAAAGGTGGGCAAACACATGAATGACACAACTGATTGGTTGATTACTGTAATTGATTCATCAGCAACTCATTTTGATAAATGATTCATTGTTTGAATCACTTTTCAAATAACAATACCAAAACAAAATGTTTTTTTTCCAGCTACTCAAATGTCAAGATGTGCAGCTTTTATATCACAGTAAAAGAAACATCTTTGGTTTTGTTTGTTTTTTCTTTTTTTCTGACATTCTATAGAGAAAGCAATGAATTGATGATTAGTCTTTTATGAAAGTAATGCATGCATGCAGTTTGCTGCAGCCCTGTTGTGAAGTGGACGACAGCAGGAACACATTTAGGCTACAACGCAACACCCAGAGGGGACGTGAGCACACATAAATAACAGATACAAGTTGTACGAAATCCCACACTTGTCTAACTTGTATTCAAACATTGTAGAATATTAAAAAGAATATTAAAAAGCCACTAAGTGAAAGTGTGTAGTGTGTGTGAAGCTGCACAAGTGTGTGCCTGAATCCGACTGTAAAAGCATGCCTGTTTGCGTGTATGTATGAATGCATGCGGTCCTTTGTCTGCATGACTGTGTGCTGTTTAATTGTGTGCGTGTGTGTGAGGAGCATGAGGAGTGTGTGAGGGAAGATGGGAAGGAGGCTGGCTGTCAGGATGTGGAGTCCATTGTCTGTCCGACAATGAAGAGATCGAGTCGGCAGGAGTCCTGTGGCTCTTTCAATGGAGGCATTAACATCTGGGGCCAGAGGGCTGCAGCCTGTGTGTGTGTGTGTGTGTGTGTGTGTGTGTGTGTGTGTGTGTGTGTGTGTGTGTGTGTGTGTGTGCGCGTGTGTGTCTTTGTTGCAACTGCCCTGGATAAAACTGGATTTTCAAGGTTTTTTTTCTAACTGAGAATAATGCAGATGTAAGGAAGAATGCATTAAACAACCAATCTAGACTACCAGTCTTGTGTAATCATCTCTCCATATTTATATCAATGGGTATATCTACTCTTAAAGGTCTGTGAACTTCATTTTACAAATTAAAAGGTGAGCAAAGTGAATTTCGCTTGGATTATCCACCGCTTACATCTCTCTACACTGCAAATGTCAACTTGCGGCTCAAGTATATTACTTTCATTAATCTTTGCAAACGACACAGTGACACACACAAACACATCCAACCCCCACCAACCTTATGAAAAAGAAATCCTTTGACAAACTTTATGAGCAAATTACCCACATATTAAAAGCCGAAAGTGGATCCTGAAGCGCAATAACGCTCATATAAAGTCATCCTCCATCCCACATGGCAATAACATGACTCCACTTACTTCTCCCACAACCCTTACTGTCTTTATTTTGAAAGGCCATACTCCCCCTGTACAGTCTGGGAGTTAACTGCCAGTGGCACCATCCAGCTTGTAAAAAAAATAAAATAAAAAAAAGACCAGGAAAACTAGACAGACCCCCCACTTATCCTCCTAAACCACCACCTTTTTACACAAATCCTCCATCCAGTGTGGACGCCTGCCCTTCTCCTCCTCCTCAGTAATTACAATAATCACTCAACTGAAGCCAATACTTCATTAAGGCAAAAAAAATCAGAAGGGGGATAAGGAGGAAAAGTACTCCAAAGTACCAATATGTCAAGTCAGTGGATTATTGTCATCATAAGAGCTTCATGTCTGAGTGTCAGCTGAGCAAGCGGGAAATGGAAGCAGCAACTGTAGGGACTCATTATCATGGCACTGGAAGTGGATGAGGGCTGTCATAGCCTATATCTAACTATATGTGAAAATGAACTATTACTGTAAAATCTCTCTATAGGCTATGTTTTCAGTAAGATGCTCTACAACTCTAAAAGCATGCATCTACAGTATGTGAGCGCAGAATCCTTTGTATTTGCCACAACATCTCTATTAACTCTAAAAAAGTCTCTCTTCCAGCAGCCAACACAAGTCACAAACTAGCCTATAAGTTAGGGATATTAATGAAATATTATATTGATGCCATAGAAGATGCAAAACACTATCAAGTTAAGAAAGGTTCCTAAAAGTTCATTATAGAGCACCACAGACACTCCAGACATGGAAATATTACAAGCAAATAATAAAATATCAAATTATTTCCCCCTTGAAATGGTGCATAGATCTAACCATGGCATGTTACAGCACAATATATAATAAGTGTGATATTGTGGGCTACATATTACACGTTAAAGTTCCATTACTGGGCTGTGATTATGGAGCAGTGTTACTGTAGATACACAGACTACAGCATGGAGCCCGGAGTTGATTCCCTTCCAACTGCTCCTGACCGCAGTGCGCTGTGTTTACACTGCGCGTAATGGAGATAAAGTTGCATCACATTGAGCCCCTGAAAAGACAACCTACAACACCTAAAGGAGCCGTTTAGACATCGCATTGTATCTGGCGGCGTCCTATTTCCAAGAAAAAGCTGGCTTCATGGCAACAGTTGGAGATCCGGAGACTCCGGATCAGGATGCCTTCGCTTCCACCTCTGCTTCCTCCGTCTACTTTTCATCCAGCTGTCCTCGCAGCACTGCACCCACCATTACGACAAATAACGGCTATAAACTTACCTTATTATTACGGTGATGGTGGTGGTGATTACAGGCAACGCGTCCTGCGCTTTCCTCTCCGTCTCCCAGTCTTTCTCTGACGACAGATCCAGTATCCTTTTCTCCCTCCCTCTCTTCTTTCTCCGTTACCTCGGATTTTGTTTTTTTGAATTTGACTTATAAATTATTCCACATCCTCATCAATTTCAGATGAATTCGCCCGCGCCTTCTCTCTTCTCTCTTTTTAATTTCCTCTATCTTTTCTGTTTTTTAATGGTTGGACTATAAGGCAAATCCAGCCATATGATCCTGTCATTCAGTTTGTAACACAGAGGAACTGACTCTCCGCGCAACTCCCTCCCAAGGCTTTGTAACACGAAACCAGAGGAGGAGGAGGAGGAGGAGGAGGAGGAGGAGAAAAAGGGGTAAAAAAAAAAAAGAAAAGAAACCGTGAATTTAATCCACTATCTGGGACGAGCTATGTGAATCTATCCGCCTCTCTGCGCACAAGTTTCAGCAGTCCGTACCAAACAGACATAGGCTGCTGGAGTGGTCGTGGCACTGCGTTTCTGTGCCAATCTCCACTGGAAATGATGTGGTGTGTGTGTGTGTGTGTGTGTGTGTGTGTGTGTGTGTGTGTGTGTGTGTGTGTGTGTGTGTGTGTGTGTGTGTGTGTGTGGCGCTGCAGCGTGTGTGCGCCCCCCAGCCAACTCCTGCAGTACGCATCACAGCAGGGACCTGGGAGGATTTCAAAAAAGGCACACAAACAGGTCTCCGCCCATTAGCCTCTCGGAACAAGGGCCCCGGCGCAGACAGGGGCCCCCAGCAGCCATTACACTGCTTGATTAGTAACCGTTTCATTGTGTGGAAAGTGAAGGTCTGTTTTGGCAAAGTGCTTCCCAACCTGGGGTCTGACCCTAGGGGAGATTCTAGGATAGGAGCTTCACACACCCTGGCACCTTTTTAACGCAATTTTTTAAAAACGTTATTCTACTGTATTTACTGTGCATTTTAACATCACTTTGGAGTATTGTGGTAGAGGAAACACTGAATAATGTAACTAGAAATTATTATTTGTTGGATACTTATCTATGTAAAAGCAGACATTTTAAATGCAGTATCAATAACTTTTGAAAATTAACGATTTATTTTGACTAATGGCTGACAAGCACTATTTTCAAAAAATGGCTCAGAATGTTTTTCTGAGTGATCCAGGCATCTAGATTCTGGGTTTAGTTTCACGATGCTGTGATATTCCTAGAGCAGAACTCCTTAGCTCACGATAGATTAACAGAATATTTTTTAGCAATTTTTTTGGGGGTGCCGGGATCAAGTTTAGGGGTGCAGCACCCTCAAAAAAGGGCTAAATTCGGCTGTGGTCTGACCTGAGTCACCCAGAGGGTTTTTATAACGGGGCTGGGCTGGCGAGCAGGTTGGCTGTTAAAGAGCCCATTGTTAGACTAGAGGGTCTGGTTTTTCATCCAGTGAGCAAGGCGTCAGCTCTAAACCCGCTCTGATCTCCCTCTGCGGCAGAGAAAATGTTCCAGAAGAGATCAATAGGCTACACTATTAATACAGCATTATTATTATCGCACCGAGCTGAGTAAAATGCAATAGTTCAAGAGTAAAATAATCTGTTGTTTTTTTAGTCTTTGATCTCATTTCAGATGAAGCTTTTCACCAAGTGTTTGTTCTTCGTCTATTCTATTCATAATTTTCATTAATTCATAATTCATTCATAATTCAAATAACCTGTATAAGGTATGTTCATTGATTGTTTTAAAAACTTGAATTGCTACTTATCTGCTGCTATCATTATAAATGCTCGGTCCCATAAGAAGAGGCCAAATATATACAAAAACCAGTCAGTATTTGGTGTTAGGGTTAGGGTTCATCCGTGAAGAGAACACCAATCCAAAATGCCAGATGCCATCGAATGTGAGCATTTGCCCACTCAAGTCGGTTACGACGACGAACTGCAGTCAGGTCGAGAGAGAGAGAGAGAGAGAGAGAGAGAGAGAGAGAGAGAGAGAGAGAGAGGCATGAACCCTAACCTAACTCTAACCATAACACCAGATACTGACACCCCCCCCAGCCTAAGGCACACCTGTGCAATAATCCTGCTGTCTAATCAGCATCTTGATATGCCACACCTGTGAGGTGGATGGATTATCTCGGCTCACTAACACAGATTTAGACAGATTCGTGAACAATATTTGAGAGAAATAGGCCTTTTGTGTACATAGAAAAAGTCTGAGATCTTTGAGTTCGGCTCATGAAAAATGGGGGCAAAAACAAAAGTGTTGTGTTTATAATTTTGTTCAGTGTATGATATCAGTGGTGAGATCTTTTACTCGTAAACGCAGCAATATCACACTGTTAAAATACTCCATTACAGGTTAAAGTCATGATTACAGAAGATTACAGCCATGCTGTATAGTGCCAACTTCTGAAAAAACAACGCTGTAGCCTAGTTTATTCTCTCCAAACCAGTGACATCCCTGCTTGATATATTTGCTAATAAACGTAAACCCTCCTCTGCTCAGACTGATTGCTCTGCATTCACCGTCACTTGCTCCACCACACACTCCCCAGACACGGTCTCACACACACACACACACACACACACACACACACACACACACAAACACACACACACACACACACACACACACACACACACACACACAACCTATCTGCTTCTACTACTCTTATAACAAAGGATTAGTAAACAGTAGAAAGCAGCATGGAGGCCAGTGTAAATGTTACAGTGGTTCTTTCTTTTTTATATCTGTTACTTATTCAGTCTCTTATTCAAACTCAGTGCCAACTGATTTAATATTTGAGCGGTGCTTGGGCGGATACGGACAGGAATTTGTGGCCAAGATGACAGAAGTTACCAACGGAGGCGATATGCATCATAGCGTCACGCCGGAAATCAGCGCATCTACCCGGGTGTCCTGTTTCCATCACTGCCAATCGGAGCAGGAGCCGATAAATACCCGTGCCTACTGCAGAGTCATTGGAATGCTGACTGTAACCTTTTCCACTGCAGACAAAAGACAGATCTCAGCAGGTGTAAGTAAGTTTGTTAGCCAGTGGGAAAGGGGTATTAGCTGCTGGCTGAGACAAAGCAGCCCCTGCTCTCCACACCACGGCACAGGGAGAGGACAAGAGGAGGGACTGACTCCGACTGATGTCTGTCTGTGTTCTTCATTCTTTCTCAACTTCACTCACTATTTTGATGTCAGGAATATTATTTATTTAACTGACATTTTAGATTTTTGTCTCTGGTGATATTATATTGTGACTTTGCTGCTGTAAACTTTACTGTTGCTGCTCTAGAAACAACATTTGGTTGTATTTGAAATATAAATACAGTCTATAATCTAATTAGCCTGGCTCCACCCTCCTACGTACTTCCGCTCAATTTCCATTTTCCTTCAGTACTCCGTCTGGGTTTGTGGTATATGTCGGTACACGATCCGTTCTGCCTGCACGATCCGTTCTGCACATGCGCAAGATAATACTGTTTTACGTATCCATACGACCTGCACGATCTGTTCCACGCTAGCCTATGGCTAGCCTCCACCGGGAAGCTAACGTTAGTTTAGCTAACAGCTAATTCGGCTAACCGCTAGCTGACATCTAGATTCAGTCTAAAATAACGTTAACTCAAACGTAATGGGAAAAGCAGGCTACAGCTAAATTAAGACTTCACAGTAATAACAATAAAGACAAGTATTGAGTGATTGTATTTTAAATGAGCACAAGTAAAGTAGAACTGACGTAACAGCTGTTATATATGTTAGGTGTTTGTTATATATGTCAACGTTTATTTTCAAGTTTTATTTTGAGGGTCTTTTAAAGTTATTACATGCTGTCTCAGCTAGCAGTTAGCCGAATTAGCTGTTAGCTAAACTAACGTTAGCTTGGCTGTCGACCGGAAGCGTGGAACAGATCGTGCAGTGTCGTAAATCCTCGTACAACCGCGCATGCGCGAACATTTTGCGCATGTGCAGAACGGATCGTGCAGGCAGAACGGATCGTGTACCGACAGTATATTCGCAGGTTTTCTCCGGCCAAATATTTGGCGGTCCAAACAGCGAACAGAGGGAGTGGCTGAGAACGATGACGTTGAGGACATGCGCTAGAAAGATGCGAGCGAAGCCATTCGGTCAATTGTGGCAGCAACGCTGCCGAATATCCAGAAGTTAAAGACCAAGCAAGAACAATCTTTGCTGAGTTTTGTTGGTGGCCATGATGTTGTGGCCCTCCTCCCCCACGGGGTTCGGGAAAAGTTAGATTTTCCAGCTCGCTCCGTTAGTGGTGAAGGAGTTGGCTAAGGCTAAGGCTGATGCTAATGCTAAATATAAGCCGATTGTTGTCGGTCTCCCCTCTTGCATGACATACGTCACGACCAAACGTTAGTGATTGGTTATGGCAGATCCAGAGTGGCTCTGGGCAGATCCAATAGTTTTAAACTTCAATAGAGTACCCGCCTTCAAGGAAGTTAACACTTGTCAATGGAGAGAGGCCAGACTCTCTGTACAAATGAAATGTACCAGAGTCTGCTAGGACCAGGCTACAATCTAATCACATGTCCAATTTATTCTTTATTTTTTTTTAAATATTTGGCCATAATTCAACACATTGACCATATATGGTAGTCTTGTTTCTTAAAGCCCCCCTCCACTCAACATGTGTTTTGGTTTTTGTTAAATCTCTTGGATGTTTAAGCTTCACTGTGCAAAGTTTTTACACTAGAAGGCTGTTTTCACTTTCATTTGCTGAAGAAGGAAATTTCCACATTAAATCTCAGTTTAACATGTGTAGCTGTAGGCAGATGTTGTGACATCACAACTAGTGTGGTTCATGGTCCAGTATACAACTTACACATGTTTGGAACTTTGAAGCCTCCAGTGCACACTGAGAAAGGAATTTTTAGCAAATTTTTCAACAAGGGAGAAGAAGTAGATGTGATTTCAAGAATTCTTTTAATAGGTAATTGCACTTCTTTTGTGGGAAAACCAAATCAGACACAAATTAATAACCAAATCTGAGTATCTTGTGTCTTCAAAACTCTAACCCTAACCCCTTGGCTATCCACTAAGACACAAGACACAATGATTGTATTTTCACATTTCCATGTTTTAAAGGTCTGGCCTGTTACTCAAGAGCAGTTTGCAGTTCATTGTCCTGACTGAGAACAAACAACAGGGAGAATTAGTTTTTTTAACATCAACTCTGAGATTAATATCCACTCTACTCTTGAGCCAAAGTCACTCTACTACAGTATATGCAATCACATTGGGAAGCAAGCCACCAATCATGTACACAACATCGCTCATGTTGTATATATTGCTTAATACTCTTAAAGTGGTACTCCAGTGATTTAGTATTGCACTTATACATTTGGTGGACAAATAGAGCATGTATTAAAAAATAGAATGGTCTAAATCAGAGGGGTCCAAGTTCTTCCAAAACTTAATCTGGATGGAGGGCTGTGGGGCACAAATAAATGTTGATGTTATGTGAAATTATATCAGAGCAGCATAGCGTAGCGTAGTATGAGGATTTATTACTGTATTGTTTTATGTATCTATTTAATGTTTGTATGGTTTGTGATGATTGATGCTTGACCTGCTGCCACTTGCTCACCCCTTGGGACCACAACGGAAATAAGCCTCAGGGCTTTATTGTGTTATCCTTACTTTGTTTTGTTTTTAATGTATGGTGCATAGTTGTATCGTATTTTATAATGAAATGGGCAAATAAAATCAATCAATCAATCAATCAAGCAGAGGCTGAAATATAATGACTTATAGTCCCTTGTATGGGCCAAGCTACAAAACACTGAATCCTACATTTCCCATAATGCAATTTAATTTAATACCCCCCCTTGCTTCCTAAATGTCTTCCAAACTCCACATGTTGAGTTTGTAACTTAGGCTTTCTGTTTAAAATGTTGGGTATCAAAGCCCAGGCCTAGATAACCCCGATGATGTCATCAGGGTTATCTTTTCAGACTTTAAAAAAGCTTCCTCCAGAGTCACTGAAGACATTACACAACTGTTTTTTACAGGCTAAGTACATGTGAGCTGTACTAAATGTGTGAAATCGGTGGAACGCACCTTTAACAACTAACTGTATAACAACATTGGTATTGTGGAAGCAGTGGAAACATTGTAGAACACAAAGTGAAACATAATAACGCCAGGAACAATGCAAAAACACATCAAATTAGAAATCTTTTCATCCATTTGTTGCCCCGTGGCATGCTGGGAGGATTCCCTTCAGACCTACATTGGGATATTTCAATGCCAACTCATACAAACTACTAAGTTTAGGTTGCCTACAAGAATAAATAAATCATTGTGAACTGTTGGAATACAAAACATACAGTAAGTGAACAACAGCATACGTTTTCAGTGTTTTTATTGATCGTGCTCAGAATAACTGCTAAACATTGTGATTTCCCTTGCGGGATTAATAAAGTATAAATTATTATTATTATTATTATTATTATTATTATTATTATTATTATTATTATTATTTTGAATGTGCAGTCTCTACAGAAGCGGCTAAATATCTGATATAAAATTAATAATCCTGAGCAGACGAGACAAAAACATGAAAGAACACACAAGACATGGGATTATGATCCAAAGATTAAGTGTGCAGATTAGAAGGCAAATATTAGAATGATAATCTCTATGGATTAGCATAGAAAATATTGCACATTCTTTTTGGTTTTATATGGTAAGTATTGATGCAGCATGGGGCCTTTTAAGACCAGCACAAATCAATAAACTAAGGCTGACATCGGCTGTCTCCCAAAAACAAAACATCTTCCAAATATCTTGCTACATTCAGCACTTCAATTCCTGTTGACTGCCGTCTGTAAATGTGTGTCTAGCGCAGACTGAATTTACATGCTGCGTGATGGAAACGCTGTAAAGATAGTTGCCCAAATCCTCACGCAGACAGATTACCAAATAAACAATACTGAATTATAATGCTCATAATCTCACACACACACACACACACACACACACACACACACACACACACACACACACACACACACACACATCACGTTGTAGACGCTCTGGCACAGATATGTTTGGTTTGAGAGTTAATGAGTTTGGATTCAGGACACTAATTTGGAGTCAGACTCTCATTCCGCAGTGTGTTAAAAACAGCTCAGTGATGAAAAGGAGAAGTAGCACGGCCTCAGGCCACATCAAGAGACACTGTTGAGAAAATGTGGGTTTCATGCTAGAAAGTCGTGCTTAGTATGGTGGATATGGCCTTCTAGGAATTCAAATAAAAAGACAAGATTCGTAAACTAGGAAACCTAAGTAGACCTTGACCTCCCCTCTGTCAATAACATTTTAAAAATGAAACACTATGATTAAAATTAATTTACTGGGATTATTATCACCCAAGGTTGGATAAAATAGACTTGAGCTGTATTATGTGAAGCAGTCATGTGTGAAGTTCCATTCCTGCCCTCAAATTCAATCTGTTATTGATGTACTGTGCAGCCTATTCAGCAGACACTGTGGAATAAATAAGAGTTTCAGTGTACCGAACAACTTTATATGGGTTTTTTACTTGTTCTCTTACTCAATTTCCTGTATGCTGAGCCAGTTTCATGGCCCCCAGGCCTGTGAAAGCCACTCGAATCTTACTTTAGAAATCAATGCTGCTGATCGGACAATATTGCAGTCTCTCTGCCATGCTTGGAATCTTTACATTTGTACAAGAAGCAACTCCAGCTTCTGTTTTTTAGATCATATATCAAGACAATATTCACAGCACATTCAAAGTTTGTTTGGCTGTCCCCCCCCCCCAACCTTTAAAAATGTATCACGTTTTATGGTAAACTGCACTGCAATTTAGTTCACACCTCCACTCCAATGGGAGTTTTTAATCCCCATTTTGGTTTTAATGTTCGAACACCTGCAGTGGGTGTGAAGGAGCACTCAATTTGTCAGCGTTTTTGTTTATCAGTCAATGTACAGCCGTCAACACATTGAAAGCGAAAACTTACTCGCATGCAGCAGTGCCATTGCTTTGAGCAGAAGGCCTTGAGAGTGTGAAAGCATAAATTATAGACTAATGGCTGACGGAGCGGCAGAGAAAGATAGCGGCGGATACCGAGTCAGCAGCTCGGAGCTCTCGCTTACTCTGTTTTTTTCACAGCATCTGATAAACAATAACAAGGATATGCGAGTAATTACAGCATCCCATTAGCATGTTTTTTTTTAATTTATTTTTTTAGAAATTAATATGAGAGGATAAAAAGATTCAAATCTGCATTTTGCTTTAGAAGAGCTTCAATAGATCATTTTAGGATTATAAAATCTTGAAAAAAAACAGGTTTCTTTAGTCTGTATGACTTCTGACTGCAGTGAGTTCTATATAATCCAATGTGCTAAATTGCGGCCTAATATTAGGGCTGGGCAACATATCGATATTATACTGACATCGACATGACACAAGTGTTGTCATTTCCTGGTTTTAAAGGCTGCATTACAGTACACTGATGCAGTTTTCTGAATTTTTATTATTTGTCTTTACCCACTTAGTCATTGTATCCACATTATTAATGATTATTCATCGAAACTCTCATTGTGTCAATATTTAGTGAAAGCACCAATTGTCAACCTACAATATCGCCGCAATGTCGACATTGATGTATTTGATCAAGAATATCGTGGTATTTGATTTTTTTCCATACGTCCCAGCTCTACCCTCTATATGGACCAATGAGACTCTATTAACCCCCCCTTACCAACAGACCACACAAATCTAAGTGTGAATACGTGACCGCTTGCAGCACAGGGGACCGCCCTCGCTCCATTTCTCCTCATCTTCTACACATCAGACATCAGCCGCGACACAGGAAACCGCCATTTATTATTTCTCTCTGATGACTCAGTCATTGTCGGATGCATCACTGATGGAGAAGAGGGTGAAAACATGAAGCTGATAGACGATTTATTTTCAGCGTTTCCTCCAAATCTAATGCAAACAAGGCCGGGGAGCTGGTGGTGGGTACTGTGTGTTTCACTTACTTTTTATTGACTCCTTTTCACTTTATGATCCGTGTAAATCCCCACAATCACAGGCTGATGCACATACCTGTTACGTAAACAACGTAAAGGGATATTCCACCGTTGGGAAGATTAATATATCTTTAAATTGGGTCACTTATGTAGTAGAAATGTGAAATTATTTTAGAAATTGGTGGCTTCTAGGCCGAGAAAAGCCAGAAAATGTGTTTTTGGCTCATGTGGATGAAAGACACCAAATCCCAGAATGCACTTGCTTCGCTGCTTTAGAGTATACTCCCAAGCCACGCCTACCGTTTACAGACAGACAGTGAGACAGTCAACTCAACTGAAGTGTGTTTTATTGTCATTTCAACCATATACACGAAACAACGTTTCACCGTGGCTCAAGTGGTTACACAATTAAAATATATAAAAACGACATTATATAAAAACAACATTTTTTGAAACAAATTCAAGTTCTGAATGAATCCCAGGATACATCTTTTGGTTATATCACTGTTATGTGAGCCAGATAATGTAATAACACGGGTACACAGCCTATGAACACAACGCCTCTTTATTATCAAAAAAATATGTAATCCGACCAATAATCATTTTTTTGATTACAATTTGGCATATCTAAACAAAATCAACGATTACCAGTCATACGCCTTAAGACCTTAGCTAACGTTAGCAATTAATTGCGGTTAAACAAATACACCGCGATTATGTAAAAAAATTGACAACTAGACAATTATGTAATAATTGTTACAGGCCTAGATATACATTGATTCTACAGATCAGAGGATCATTCTTGCCAATTCAGCAGATCAGCAGATGGATTTAATAGTAGTTTAGCTTTTGTTTTTGTACTGAAAACATACCTGCTCTCACACAGTCCTCCGGTTGGTGTGGTCCATAGGGAGAGGAGGATGATGGCCGAACACCATCATCACAGACATCTCCCAGCCCCTACATGGAAGTCCTTGAGGTGTATAATCTTGTTTTCAAAAGGGTCCCCAACAAACACTCTAAAACACTCTACAGCACACAAAAAAAACAAAAGAGAGAGAGAGAGAGAGAGAGAGAGAGAGAGAGAGAGAGAGAGAGAGAGAGAGAGAGAGAGAGAGAGAGTGGTACAACCTACAAGAGTAGACACAAACAAATGAACAATGATCAGTCTCTAAATAGAGAGAGGAACATTGATGGCATAACTAAAAACATAGGCAATCGGTTTTAACATGAGAAAGAAAAAAACTTTTTGAAATAAGCATAAGCATATTTTTTTACCAACTCGATTAGATACAGGTAGCACAATATAGAGGATCTCATCAGAGCTCCTTAGTGAGTAATTTGACACTAAGGATAGTTAAAGTTAATGCATTTAAAAATAAATTGGCACCAGTGAAATAAACATATCATATCAAGAGGGAGCCATCCGAGCATGTTGTTTAAGTTCAGCTCAAAGTTCAGCGCACACCATTTAAAATGAACTAGTCCATGTTCATAGTTCACAATTAGAATTTTGAACAACGTTCACAGTCCCAAAAAAGGAACTAGTCTATGTTCATTTATTCAGTTTTTTAAATTTTTTTTTATGAGCTGCTCCGAGCTATTCTTTAGCGACTCCTACCCATCCATCCCAAGCCCCCGAACAGTGTGACTGCCCACTCAAACTAAATGTATTATTGACGTCCGTTCTTGTTTCTTCAGACTCAGCCGGCACAGTTTGCAGAGAAATGTGAGATTTTTTCCATTTAAATCCGTACTAATTTCTTCAGAAAAGGCTGTCAAATATCCACATAAACTGCAACTTCCTTGGTACCGGTAGCTGTGTTGTTGTGGTCTGATTTTCCATTAGCACTAGCCATGCCGGTGTTGTGTCGGCATGCCGTAAATCCTCGCCCTGGGTGCTGTAAAACTCTGCGTGGGCGTCCTTAACTGTTGCAAGAGTGAACAACGCTCATGTTCAAGTTCATAAGTTGCAAACTGAATCGTTCAGTTCACTGTTCACCAAAAACATGGGCACGTTTCATGAACGTTGCATTCTAAGTGTGTCTAACGCTGTGGAATGGTGTGTAAAAAAAAAGTATCAATCAATCAACATAGTGTCAATCCACACAACAAGATATTTCATTTGTCCCTGTAGCTGTCAGTCTCTTCAATCAAAACTGTTCTCAGTAGGCTAAAACAACGACTGGACTTCAAGCCAATCACACTGCCAAATGTAACCTTTTGCCCAACGCGATCTCATGAATGGTATTGTATTGCATAGTTTGTATGATATCATATGAAAACTACTCACTCACTGTGAGCCGGGTACAGAGAACAGTGAGGTTACGGTTGTTTCAGCTGCTGTTGCAGTTAGGTTTAGCCAACAAAAGGTGACTGTCCTGCGGCGACGACAGTTAAGTTTAGGCACAAAGATTGTGGTTTGGATTAAAACAGTGGTCCCCTTAAAGCTTTAGTGCGTAACTTTTTGATATTAATGAACGTCCGTTACATTCAAGCCGTTGCCAAATGAGTTGCTACAAAGCTAATTAAGACTATCAGCTCCACACAACTCTCTCTGTATTTCTCAGTATGACTATGTTCAGAAGATTGGTCATCCGGTGACTTTCCCGCGCAGAAACTCGAGTGAAGATAATTACCTCTTCTGAAGAATCCGTCATGTTTTTTTAATCCTCCGCGTTCTCCTTGGCTACTAGCAACTACATCAAGGAGGGGTGTGGGCACGTGCACAATCACGGAAGGCTTGTATCATGTGGATGCGCCGACAGTGTTGTTGTCATTACTTAGAATTCCTCATGGGGGCGACATAAACTACACGCTATAGCTTTAAATAGTAATCCCGGGACATGAACACCTGTTTTCTGGGTGAAAGTCTTGTGTTTTCCCCTTAACTTCTTCGGGGACGGGAACTCTGCTCCCCCTCTTGAAAGCGCTGTGCTTTAGGACCCCTCCATCCACTCCGACCTCCTCCCTACGCGGATCTTCACGCTCTTATAAAGCGGCAGTCATTGTGGTGCATACAGCAATAAATACGTGGAATACATACGAATTCCACTGCATTAAGTTTTTCGTAGCTATATGTAGGAATGCTTCATGAGAACTGACTCTCTGTCTATATCAGAAACACTTTGCTTTTGAAATAAGTGAATCTTAAGCTGCTAACGCTGCGATCTGCAGTCTCAAGACACTTAAACCAACATCCAATTAAATACATTTTTGCAACATCATTGTTGTCTTTATTTGTGACTTTTTGTCTCTGTTGTTTTTAATAGTTTCTAACTGCTCTTTAATGTTTTATACAAAGCACTTTGAATTGCCTTGTTGAAATGTGCTATAAAATAAAGCTGCCTTGCCTTATACTTTACACTTATAGTGTATATAGTACTTTGTACCTTTTATTTTTCTCTAGTTTTCCCTTGCTTCATTTCTATACAGGAGTGTATATAATGGATGTAATGTGTATCTTAGATACTTACAAATACGTTCTTCTGCTGCTGTGACACTTGTTCTTTTTCCCTGTAACAGTTTAATGTGGAAAGAGGACTGATTCTAAATAAAGACATAAAAAACACTGACAGTGTGCAAGCAGACATCAACCTGAGTGCAGCCTAATCCACACTCTTAGCTTCCAGGATGGTCTGTATGGCACTGGGTCTGGAAATCCAGCTCTTCATATAGTAAACATAGGCGGGATTAACTCTAGTGATTCACAATTCAGGTCAATCTCCCCCAGCAACAGCAGAGAAAGAGATTTTGGTGGTATTGATGGGAACTAAACGGGACTAAATGGGAGAGCTTCAGCTTCAAGGCAGGACCAAAAAAGAAAATCCTTTCATAAATGATATCCTCAACTGGTGGACTCATAATGCAAAATGATTGTCTTGCTCCACTTCCAGACTTTCCGTGTCTCAGAACTGGTAGTACCAAGGTTGTGTGAGTGACACGCAGCAACGGGAACATTATTTAGCACGTCTGGCGAATGTAGTAAGCAGGCCAGGCGGTGAGAAAGAGAGGTAAAGTGTCATTATGAGGCAGAGCACAGGCCGCCTCCCATGAGCCTCTGCTCTCCTTGCATCGCTCTCCTCCGTTTGGACTCTTCCATCACAATGAGACTTTGGGTTTACTTTAGCTGAGATTTATACTGTGGAACATTTGGAGCTGGGAAACTGTTATTCTGAGCGATTTGCCTCATGTTACCTTTCATTGTCAGCTGGAGTTTTTAATAGCACAGAGAAATTCACAGCTTTTTCAACATCAGAGGTGGATGTTAAAATGTGTTGCACACGTCTACTGTCACTTGTGGAAGATGTTAAAGACGTAAGACATATATTTTCTCGGACGATATGAACGATTCTTCTATGACAGACATCAGTCCAATTAAAGTAGGCAGAATTGACCTCATGACAGAGGATACTAAACCTTCAGCTGGATCGTAAAGAGATTGAAATCAGAAGTAATGAATGGTTTTAACACCCAGCTGTGGCAGTCTGATTCTAAACGGCGGCAGAACCAAAGTTGTCATAATCAATCTAAAGGTCTTTTCGCAACGTTAGCTTTTTGACAGAAAACCGCTTTCAGCCGCTGCTGATCTGTCACATTTCATCCGATTGCAATTTCATGGGTAAACATTTGTGGAACGAAGTGGAGAAATCTCCTGTCTTCATCTAAGAATGAATGGCCCAAAAATGTTTCATTGCCTCTGCAATCGCCTGGTGGTTAATATCCATTGAGATGAGTGTATTAAAGCATGCCCCATATGATGAGTAGCTCCCTCCTTCCGCTGACGGAAGAAGGAAATTACAGCTCAACAGAACATCATTTCATTCAACTTGTATATTCATTAAAGGGCGATGGGAAGCGACAAGTGAGGTTTTAATCAGAGCGGTTTTGGGGAGATAAAAAAAATCAATCGTCTAAGAACTGCTTTTCATTACCGCTTCATAAACATACCTCATCTTTTCTATCTGACCTGCAGTTGAAATTGTGCTGTTTGATTAGAACGGAGAGAAAAGACTCTGCTTTGATCAAAGCAAGGTAGTTCAGTTAAGAAGAGTGTTTTTCCCACATTAGAAAGCTTAATTTTCTTGAAAGTCAGGGTGATAGATCAGCCAGATGACAGAGATAAACCTCTGGTTTAGCCCTAAGTTTCTTTCATTTAATTTCACAAAGTCGCCACGGCTATAAATCAGTGTTGGATCTCTGCTTAATTTGGATATCTGCATAGATTGCCTCACTGCTGTTCTTTCTTTCTCTCTTGATGGGACAACAGCATGCTAATTTACTGTCTTATGTAAAGGGGAATGGCTTCAGGAGGTTATTAAATTCTACTGCGAGCTGTAAAAGCGGGGTTTCTCCAGTCCCCAGGCGAGAGTGTGCCGCCTGTCAGCGCAGTGGGAAAAACTGCTGAGGGAGGCTGGGTTGGGGCCCCTGGGACCCCGGTATCTCTCCTCCCCTCTCCATCTTGTGCTGCGCCCCTGGCTGGCTAACTATAATAAACAGCAGTGAGCGCCCTCACTTCCCCTGCACTCCATCACTCTCCAAAGTCTGCATGATGAATCTTGTTCGGCAGCTCTGCATATGCAAACACACTGGCATACATGAGAGAAATTATGCATGGGCAGCTTAACTCCTACACTGTTCTGTTCTTTTGCAGGAAGATGCATTGAAAAAATGCCTCTGGTTATGCCCACATTTGATACTCTCATTTGGGATGCCAAAAGTTCGGCCAGCATTTGAATAAAAAAACAAAAAAACATCCTCGGTTTAAGAATATGGAGTCATTTAAAAAAAAGGCCATTTTCTGCCTCAGGCTTGTCGGTGGTTGGTTATGAATGCACATCATTCGTGTCCACTTGTTTGCTTGGAGAAAGCTGCTGGTAATGTAGAATACAGTGAGCTATACCAACCCCAGCCAGCACTGAGAATGTGTTTCTATGACTGTGCATTTCTTATCTATTGCATGGTCAAACAAGACTAAAGCTGTGTCCCACATCCATACTACATATTAAATCGAAGCAGCAAAGCCGTCAGTATTCAGATTAAAAAAACCTTCATTTTGTGGTATGGTATTGTGAAACAAGTCTACCTCGCTGGCTGTGAGGCTGGTGAATGCTAACATAAGCAGGCTCGCAATCCCAAAGTTTCTCGCGTTTAGCGAGTAATATATACCATGTTCAGCATGTTGTGCAAGTGTTAGCATGCTAACATTTGCTAATTAGCACTAAATACAAAGTACAACTAAGGCTGAGTGTAATGTCATTGGTTTTGACCATGAATGTCTGATGCCAAGTTTCAATCCATCCAATCGGTGTCGAGATAATTTGAGACACTCAATACTACAAATGTAAACCTGTAGGCACCATGGATATCTGTACCCAGATTTCAAAGGAATCCATCCAATATTTGTTGAGATATTTCAGCCTCGAACAAAGTGGTGGACCGAACGACAGACTAACAGGCTGACATTGCCATCCCTAGTGCCACACCTAAATGTAGCAACTGTCCTAAGAAATAAAATACAACATGTACGCATCACTCAGATGGCATTGAGACATATTTCTAATCGGTGAGGACAATGACTGGGTAAAAACATCCATGTGTAAGCAACAGGGTGTAGAGGATTACGATCCTGCCACACTGCTCAAATGGATCTTGTTTTTGTGTGTATTTTTCCGCCCCACTATCATCTAATGCAATCATCCTTCAATCAGTGTTCAATGGTGAAAATCTAATCACACTGGTTTGAGGTTTCAGAAAGCCATCTGCTTTAATCCAATTCTTGACAAATATCCCTGTCACGCCGCTCCCTCTGCCACTGTAACTACTACCCATTTCAGTAGGCTAATCTTCCAGGTTCATCTTGTTAAGGATGAGACAGATATGAAGGGTTGACAGTGTTTGAATTCTAGAGACAGCCGCTTCTACCTCCCACACCCTTACCCATCCCAGCGAGGGTATTTTCCACTGCTGTGACCCTGGTGGCCGGACACCGGGACACTGAGCTTCTCTCTGGCTGCCAAAGCCCCCCCTGCCTTACGCCACATCTTGCATTCTCTGAAGCCTGGGCGTAGGAATGCCTTTCTAAGGCATCTTTGCAATCCTAAAGGGCAACTCGCTCAGCCGTGAAAAACAGTCAAAATACTGACACTCGCCATAAATGCCCATAAGCTAGGCAATCTTTCATGCTTTATAATGTTGTCCCGGGCAACACGGCATCACTGAGGGCCTCTGATAGGGAAAACAAAAGACAAATGACTGAGTGTGCGCTTTTCTAATCTATCAATTTCTTTTAGAGCCCTTTGTCCTTCAAGCCCAGTGTCAGATGTGGGCCTGGCTGCGAGCAGCTGTGATTGTATCGCCCCTGAAAATGCCTTGGACAGTGTTTGAACTTGCTCAGACCCATTTATTCAATGACCTTTAGCCAAAAGCACCTTGAGTGAGATGTTTCCAGAGTTGAACCTGACATATCTGCTTCCCTGTTGCCAATAGGGCTTGTCAAGTTTCTGGAAGTCTCAGATACTCCTGCACAAAGCAAAAATTAGATGTTTACAGGCAGATGTGGCATTTATACGGGGCTCCGTGGGATTGTTTGGTGATATTTAGCATTTCCTGGCACTGGAGCCGGAGCTATAGGAGTGTCTCCATCCTGCTGGGTAAGAGGCTGGACTGGTACCGTTAGCAGACAGACTGTGGGCACTGGCTTGAGACTTAAGACCCATTGTTAGAGGAGCAGTTTAAATACCAGCATGTTGTTAATACCCCCACACACTGATTCACACATACTGCCTCTTCACATGCACACGGAAACGCACATACACGTCAACACTCCTACCTTTGTGCTATCTTCAAGAAATCACCACTGTTGTTTCCAATAGCTCCTGTGTCTCCGTGTGTGTGGAGCAGTCAGTACAGTATATAACAGTGCACTTCTTTCTAGTAGAGAAGTGAAGTGTGCTGTGTAACACTTAACCCTCACTCCCCCCTATGCCACCCTCCCATGGCAATCCCAATAAAATCTGGATTATTTTTATAACACAACGTATGGCTGCTGACTTTACAAGCTCCCCTCCAGCTCCTGGGTGAGAGAGAGAGGGAAAAAGTAAAGAAAGGCCAGGTCAAAACCGCTCTGTGTCTCCGAAAGGGCAGCATATCCAAAACCATCAATGAAGGCCTTTTCTGCTGGGAGGAAAAATAAACACCCTGACTGATTCTTTTTCTTTTGCTTCAGTCTGGTGCTACAGAGGGAACCACTGTTGCTACAGTTCCCAACCAGACCTGGTAGCTTTCCTGTCCTGTTAACTATCATCTCTATCTCATGGAAAGGTCAAGTTCAGATGTGTTTGTACAGTTAAAGAGGTCTTCCCTGTCTGCGATGACAGAGGGTGGCAAAAAATGTGGAATCTTGGGAAACTGCTTGTCATAAATCCAACATTGTTTCAATTTCAGTTACACTACGAACAGTTTTTTTTGTAATTAGGTTCCTCTGATTAAATTATCCCCAAAACTATCCTTAAAAGGCCAAACTCCAAAGCAAAGTGAAAAGCTGGTGGTCATAGAGACATGATAATCATTTAAATATGGGGATAACAAACAAAAAAAGAGAGCTTGAGAGAACCCCAGCTCCTTTTCTAACCTTCGCACAGTGGGCTAATCACAGCGTGAAGTGGCTGTGAATGTCACATTGTCAGTTTCGTAAAGTTCCAGAGATTGGTGGACACAGCCCACACTACTCCGTGGTTGAAAATGTGTTGGGGAAGGAGGTTTCCAGAGCTGTTGTGGTACATGTCCACAGGCAAGGGTCATTTCCACGCTTTCCATTCATTGTCTATGTGAGCAGCCGGGCAATGCTTTCTTGTAGCGTCGCGGGGGACTTCGGAAAAGCGGGGCGTCGAGTTGCACGCTCCTCATTCACATAAAGTTGAATCCAGGCTACTTTATGCAAATCAGGGGCATCCAGCTTGACTCGCTGCCTCTGGAAAACTAACGAAAATCTTTTGAACTGACTGTTGCTCTAAAAAAAAAAAAGACATTTTCAGCAACTGCAGCTTTTTTCTCTCATAAAATGGTTTCAGAAACACATTTTGGTGAACTATTTTCATATAATACGAGCCGCCATGTTGGTCTGTTTTGAAATTCGTCAGCAGACAGACCACATGTAGCGCTCACCCAATCAGATGCAGCCATCGCGGTTGTAGAAGGGTGTAGCCTTTCTTTGCTTGTCAGTGGTCATTGAAGAATTGATTGGAAATTTATTGAGAAATTGCTAGTGGCTAACCCAACAAGTGTCCAATGCTGAGAAGCGGGGAGATCCCTGTATTCAAAAAAACGCCTATGTGGATACATACCATGAGACCATCTGACAAGCAGTTCGAATGAAGCAAACTGGCAGCTGAAGATTCAGCGCCATTCCCCACTCCAACCATTTTCTAACAGTCCCTAATTTTATTGAGTTAACATATTGCAAGAATTGGTTGCCAAATGTGTTTAGTAAGAGAGGCAGTAGAGTTATTGGAGACTTTGACTGTGAGAGAGCAAACTGCCAACGAGGAGTATGAATAATGTGCCAGGTAATGTACAGTCACTCTTTCTTGGACTTGTTTCAAAAAGTATTATATTAATTTGCTTATTACTCCCTTGGAAAAATATGTTGTACACCACTACGTATATTACCTTGCTGTTACAACCATAAAATTGTCAGTTTGCATCCTCTTGTCCTCTACAATTGTGACTCAACTTAATTTTCCCTTTCCCTCTCCTTCTTCCTTGATAAAAATCATAGTTGAGAGAATATTTCCTCCAGGCAAAGCCAACTTTTCTCATCTGAGCTCAGCGCGATGTGCAAGGGGACGACGACTAATTCTATGAAAATTAATCAGGGCGGCTGACGGGGTGGGATGTATTTCCTGGATAATTCAACTTTTAATCTTATATTTAGAAGTGGTGATAACAAAAGTAACGACTTATTTCTGCGATTGGAATCTGTAATGTGGCATTACTTAAATTGAAATAGTAATTTGCTTCAGTCCATTGTTGGGTGGCTCGGTGAGAAAGGCTGGGACGGGCTTGGGATGGTGGGGCTGCGGGAGCTGCTGCATCAGCATGTGTGCAGTAATGTGATAGCGAAGCCTGGCCGCACAAAGAAAACACAACCAGCTCTCTAACAATCCTCCCAGTAAGACCCTGAGAGGGGTAGGCGGCGGGGAATGAGGGGTGTGGGGGCTGGGTAGCTCCGTTTCAGTAATTATGCTGTCTTCAAATGCAGGAGAAAATATTGTAATTCTAAGTTAAGCGCATAGGAAGAACATTAAATGAACTGCAGAGATGTGACCTTTAGGGAGCAAAAAAGACAGGATTTTTTTTCAGTGCCATATGTTCCCACTTTTTACTTTAGTTGTCATTTTCTCATTTTATTACTTATCATCAATTGCATTTGATGCATGCTATCTTCTATGTTGCGGATGCTCTGAGTACTGTCGTTTTTTCTACAACCCTAAGAACTCGGCAGCTGGTATACTGTACATCATATTTATGACTGGAAGGAAGAGTTTATATGGAGCACTTGAAGGTAAAATTGCCCTCTTTAAAGCAGGACCTGTCCCACTTTCAACAGAGATGCATGCATAATTTTGGAAGTAGGAGATGATTAGTATAGGCAACAAGGCACTACAGACGAGTTTTATGCTGCGTTCAGTTGCTCTGCATAAGAGCAATGGCAGTGGCAGAAATGTGTTCTTGCTGGGACTAATTGGGGGCGTTAGTGGTAAATTCATGAAGAAACAGGGCACGGATGTGTTGAAAGTATAATTTGTCTTATGCAAACCCATCTGATAACTCAATAGTACTACGCACTAATAGGACAGAATGCATACAGACACAGAACAACGCATTCTCATTAACGGGTTCGTATGATACAGTACACCAATCTAAATCGCTGGTCACGTGACGCCGGCTACAGCGCTCCATGAGCTTTCGCTCGTATCAGCGGCAGTTGGTAGCCGAAAAAAGGTGACCGCGAGCCGGGTACAGAGCACCGCCAGATGACGGTGCTTTCGGGGGCCGTGGCAGTTAAGTTAAGCCGACAAAAGGAGAGCGTCATGCAGCGACGACAGTTAAGTTTAGGCACCAAAACGACTAGTTAAGTTTAGGAAAAAGATTGTGGTTTGGATTAAAACACTCCCGAGGAATGAACACGCATTTCCTGGGTGAAAGTCTTTTGTTTTCCCCGGGAAGCAAACTCCGCTCCCCGGCTTTCGAGCGCTGTGTTTTATGACCCACCCATCCACCCCAACCTCCTCCCTACATGGCCCACAGCGTTCTTATACAGAAGCAGTCAATGTGGTGCATACAGTAAAAAATACGTGGAATCCTTGCAAATTACAGTGCATTACTTTTCGACCAACTCTCATGCTTCACTTGTTTGCAAGCCATGATGTCTCTCTCTCTCTCATGGGCGGGCCAAATTCTCTGGGCGGGCAAAGCAGAGAAAGGGGAGGTAACCTTTCCCCTTATGACATCATAAAGGGAAGATTCCAGATCGGTCCATCTGAGCTTTCATTTTCTCAAAGGCAGAGCAGATACCCAGGGCTCAGTTTACACCTATCACCATTTCTAGCCACTGGGGGACCATAGGCAGGCTGGGGGAACTCATATTAATGTTAAAAAAACTCATAAAATGAAATTTTAATGCCATGGGACCTTTAATAGATTAAACATATAATCAGAAGTGTTTTCAGTTAGTTTCTGTTTTCCCAACTCAGATGAAGAGCAGAGTATAGCCGCTTCCCCAAACTTTGTGTCTGTCAGATGATCTGAATAATGTAATGCACAGCAGACTTCTTTCATGAAATAGTGTGACTTTATTCTTATTAAAGGCTAAATTAAAGGCTAACTACCTTTTCTTTTCAACCAGGAAACCCTATTTTCCTATGTTTTTGTGCCTAAGTGACTGATTGGAACAACAATCTTTGACATTGAAAAGCCGTTTTGGGTTGTCTTTCCACTTTCCAAAATCACAACTCTAGTTTGGGTTGAAATAAACACATAGTTTACCGATTTACATGTGAAAAATATGTTGGCTCTATACACGCTAAAAGTATTGTTCTTTTAAATGGAGTCTGGTGGGTTTAAAAAAGGGTCCAGGTTGAAAAAACCTGAAATGACCCTTTAAATTACGACTGTGTTTTCGTAATATTAAGACTATTTTATGTATTTTTTTTATTACAACTTTATTCTCTTTACTCTCTTCTAAGAGCACACAGACATGTGGGATATGTTTTGAATGGGCAGAAAGTTTTGAACGTGAGCAGAAATCTTGTCCTATAGTAATCCTTGGTGGTGCTGGAGCCACATCTCTTCCATCCGAGCTCGGCCTATGCGTGACGGTATGAAAAAGAGTTTAAAAGCCACAGCTTGTTGCTCCTTCTAAGTGAAAAATATCTGAGATGAATTGCGCAAGACAGTTAGTTATCTGGAAGCTGTTAGATTGTGGAATCTACAAAATTACAAACACAAACATATAACGCATCTTATCTGCAGTAATGAAGTCAATTACTTTTCCTGTCAGTTGCCATGGTTTCCATGCTTTCCACATTTACATATCAACAGGCTCGGGCTTCAGAGTAAACTATCTTACTCTCCTAATCCCATTTTTCATATCCAATCAGTTTAATGTTTTCGATTCATATATATACCACTGTTTTGTTCCAATGCTCAAAACAATTTGATCAAATCAAATTCCAACATTTCTGTTAAAGTCCTTGAATGTGGCATTGGTTGGAGGCTCCAGCTGTAGGGATATAGGAGTGGGATAAGTGGTCAGGCCAGGACAGATGTGTTTAAGCTGGCAGGGAAAGTAAAATGGAGGAGGGGTGGAGAACCTTCCCCCGAGGCTCTGCAGCTTTCATCAAAACACTTCCTGGTTCTAAACTTAAATCCCCCCTCCGTCACTCCCTAGGGTGGTATCCCCTGACCGGGCTCAGTTTCACCACGTGACGGACACACATTGTGCTGGTGTTTAAAAAAAAAGAAAGAAGCAGGCTGCTGTTGTAGCTCAGTGAGTACAGAGACCTGGTTAACACAGCACATATGGGACAAATCGAGTCTATGACTGTGTGACATAACGGCTCCATGTGACTTTTCTTTTCCACTCGTATACGCATTTTCATATTGTGTACACACAAGTACACGTGTTCAGACACACAGTGCTCCGCTGTGCTGTCATACAGACTCTGGTGGGATCAGGTGGGGATGAGAACACAAGCATGCGACCTGGATAAGAACAACACAGACACACTGGGCACTTTGTGAACAGTTCAAATTCTGGTCCAAATGCTATAATACTGCACACACGCACATGCACACACACTACACACACACACACACACACACACACACACACACACACCACAGCATTCTTGTGATCCAAAATAATACGAAAATGTAGGCACACTGATTCATATGATATCTTACGAAAATAGGCTTCCGCCGGCTGGGTAGGTGACGACGTTTACAGAGCTTTGTAATATGTTGCTGAATCACCGGCACTTGGTAGTTGAGTTTACCCGAGAATAGGTTATTGGTAGGCAGCTACAGAGCTCCGTGATATGTCGCCATATCAGTGGCAGTTGCTAGTTCAGTTAAACCAATAAAAAGGTGACTTTGAGCCGGGTACAGGGCACTGTGAGCTGCCGGTCGTTTACAATTAAGTTTAGGCGACAAAAAGTGAGCGTCATGGGGTGACGACAGTTAAGTTTAGGCACCAAAACGACTAGTTAAGTTTAGGAAAGAGATTGTGGTTTGGATTAAAACACTCGCGAGGAACGAAATACATTTCCTGGGTGAAAATCTTTTGTTTCCCCCCGGGAAGCAAACTCCGGTTTTATGACCCACCCACCAATCCACTGCGACCTCCTCCCTACACGGCCCACAGCGTTCTTATACAGCAGCAGTCAATATGGTGCATACAGCAAAAAATACGTGGAATGCTTACGAATTGCATTACTTTTCGTAGCTTTTTGAACGAATGGTTCATGAGAGCCTGCACACACACACACACACACACACACACACACACACACACACCTCTGTGTTGTGTTTGTATTTGCCCTAAACCCGTTGGGTAGAAAAGGGAGGAAAAAAAAATCCTTTTGAAATATGAAACTCTTCTCCATCAGCAGCCCCTGTGCTCGCCACTCCACCAGGCCAGGAGCAGAGCAGCAGCAGCAGGAGAACACGGGCCTCTGTTGTCTCAGCCGGAGCCCTTTGGATACATTTTGAACCTCTACTCCCAACGGACGAGCAACATAGAGGCCTTGTTGTACTGAGGAGCATGTGAACGCACTGCTGACTTGAGTGTGGTGAGCAATGTGACTCGTTACTGTAACAAGGCCGGTCAGCGCTGACAGAGTTGAGTTTGTGTGTGTGTGTGTGTGTGTGTGTGTCTACACATATTCATGTCTCTGCGTAGGCAGGCATGGATATATTAGATATCTACAGTGCAGTATGTGCGTCAGTCACCCTAATTGCTTTTTTATAATAACTGTACAGAAATAAGACGTACAGATAATATAGATCACAGACAAGCAAATGATACACATACCATTAGGTATAAGTGCAATTTTATAATACACTTGAGATTACCATGATTCTTTCGCAGAATAGTTCTTTTAATCCAGTACCTGGCCTGTAGACCCATTCGCAAAAAATCACCGAGGTGCTCGTCCGCCATAGTGCCACGAATTACGTAATGGTCAAATCAAATATGGCCGCCATCGGATGATGATGAAAATCCAACTTCTTTGTTTCTGAATGTGTATACACATGTAATACCTCCATTTAGACATATTATGGTATGTGGAATTCATTTCTGATATTGTTATGACAATATTGGGTGATTTTTTACCTTAAAAGGTCATGGTCAAGGTAATTTTCCTATTATGAAGACCTTGGCCATAACTTGGCCATTATTAGGAATAAAAACCAGATGCAATAAGTCTAATTCTACTAAATCTGGCATTTAATATTCATTGCTAATATTGTTTTTAACATTAAGGATCATCTTGTCATTGAAATGTCAATGTCGACATCATTTTTCAATAACTCGATTAAGATTTTTTCTTTATAGTCACTTGTTATTGTATTTTTTTCCACAATGATTTGTTTTAACTATAACAAGACATGAAGAGAAGAAACGTAACAATTATAAACATCCCCTTTGAACTTTTATTTTAATTGGGTGTTAGTACAATGATATAAAATAAAACAATTGGGTGCAAATAAAACTATGTAGCAATAAAAGTGATACAAATTACATCATACCAAATGAACTAAAAGTGCACCATATAGTCTGATTTCTTTCAAAGTGTACTGTATGTGTGCATGCATGTTAGTGGGATGGGTTTTAATAGGATGATTTTTCCATTTTTCCATGGCAGAATACGGTGCATGAAACTCCAGCAGCATGACAGCCACATCGGCGATTGTCACACTTGCCTGCACACTTACATACTGTGAGCAGACTTGGTGGTAAGGGCTTCGGACATTTTGATGGCAGGAGTGTGCCAAAGTGCTCCTTCCATCCATGTTCCGTTGGCTCTAGTCTTGCTTTGGGGTCCTTAGCTGTTGCAAGCAAGTGGCATGCCATATGAACCAGAAAAGCCCCTCATTGGATGTGGCCTCTGATCCCAATACTTGTGGGAGGGAGAGCATCAATTCCAGCACTCCCACTGGTGTAGATTTCTACCCTGAAGTCATCAAATGTCTTAGCTGTTGTAGTTGTTTAGTCCCCACCTTGCTCATACAGTCATCTCCAGTCAGGATATGTGCTTTAATCGCTGTCTTTGACAGTGATGTTCCAAGATGAGAGACTGCTTGATGGAGTGGAAGCATTCGCCGCCTCGCACCAGTGCCATACTGCTGCCAGATCTCCTTCATCCCGAGTTCTTGGAAGTATGGGCTGTAGTGGAGAAGCAATGCAAAGGTGTCTGTGTCATTGGAGACTATGACAACTCTCTTGCACTGCTTCACACGAACAGCCCACTCAACATGCACCAGCAACCTGGCATCAGCCTCCTCAATCCAGTTCAAGAGGTCTGGGATCTCTTCGCCACCAGCTGCCTTTGCTGGTAGCACCTCATCATCAATGACAACAGAGCTGACAATTGCACACCATATCCCGAGCTAACAGTTGGAGATTCCGCTTGTTCTCCTCAGATGCCCAGAACTTGTCAAGTTGCTGAGGGATGGGTGTGTGTCTGTTCATGCCAATGATGTCAATACCTGTTGTTGAGTCTGTACGCCGCATGCGCTCCCCTTCTTTCAGGGACATCTCGATGTAGGAACCTAGTACAAGATGGATGAACTCCAGCTCTTGGCAGAGGGATGATGTTGAGCTGATGATGGCATTGATGACAGCACCTAAAATAGGGAATTGTGCTAGAGGCATCTGTCACATCTTCGACATGAAGTCTACCACAACATGAGTGGCATAAGAAGACTCAGGACTCCACTGGGTGAGATCAAGTCGAGGCTCAATCTCACTGACAAGTTTTGACTTCTGTCTCACACACCTTAGATTCTTCAATTCTTTTCTTCTCAATAGATGTCAGTTTGCGGGAATGAGTGTATGACTTGTAGCATTTGTTGGTATTATGGTAAACAAACAACAAATGCTATTATCATTATCCTCATCATCATCCCCCATCAGAGTTTTGATACGATTTGTAACCACATCATTACGGATTTTAGTAGCTTGTTTGATTCTCTCACGTCCTGTCTTTTCACTTTCAGGCAATTTATGATCTTCTTGACAGATGATGCATAACCTTTGATTAAGATTGTCCTGATCTGCCATTGAAGTAACCAAATTCAAGTTCTTAGGGCCAGGTATTTTAGAATGCTCCATGTTGATCAATATGTGCGATGCTCAATAGTGAGATGAAAACTTTAGAAACCTTGGAAATCTTTTAAATTTGACTACTTCCAGTAAAATACAAGAAAAGTCAAACCTTGTCTTCTTTTTCTGTGAACTCTGTACAATACAAGAAAACTCAAACCTTGTTTTCTTTTTCTGTGAACTCTGTACAATACAAGAAAAGTCAAACCTTGTTTTCTTTTTTTTTGTGAACTCTGTCCAGTGCTATACAAATACACAGTGTAAGGGCAGACTGTAAATTTGAGTTAGTTCTCATGTACATGTGTAATGCTCACTGTTGATCAATTGGTGCGATGCTCAATAGTGAGATGAAAACTTTAGGAACCTTGGAAATCTTTTGATACTCCTGGTAAAATACAAGAAAAGTTAAACCTTGTCCTCTTATTTTCTGTGAACTCTGTCTAGTGTTGTACAAATACACAGTATAAGAGCGGACTGTAAATTTGAGTTAGTTCACATGTGCATGTCTTTTGAGATTCTTCAGCATAGGAAAACAACCTTGACCATGACCTTTCAAGGTAAAATCACCCATTATGGTCATATCACTGGCAGAAATGAATTCAACATACTATAATTAGTCAAAATAGAGGTATGACATGTGCATTAACATTCAGAAACAAAAAAGATAGATTTTCATCATAGCCGATGGCGGCCATATTTGATTTGACCATTGCACAATTCGTGGCACTATGGTGGATGAGCACATCTGTGATTTTTCATGTCTAGGGACCCACTAACTCAGTTCAAGCCAGAAATACCCCCAACACCAAATTGCGAACGGGTCTACAGGCCAGGTCCAGGATTATTTATCAAAATCTGTGATAAGCCTTTTTATTGCCACAGTACAACATGACACACAACGTTGAATCAATCTTTTTCTGACACATTGAAAGAAACAAAGCTGTGCAAAAGTAGTTTTTTTTAATCGCACTGTTTTTTGTTCCTGTGAAGGCAATCCTTTGAAAAAACACTAAGTCTCACAAATTGACAGGTCTTTTAATACAGGGACTAACACTAAGCAACAACAACATCAAAGATCTACAAAATCTACAGCTTTCTGGTGCTCTTAAAAGTTTTGCTTTTATATCTGTAAAAACAGGCTTATACTTTCAAGTATGATTGTGGGGTGGTGATGGCACAGTGGATATGACATGCCTTTGGTGTGGGAGATCTGGGTTCGATTCCCACTGCGATACGTCAAACAATTTGTCCCTGAGCAAGACACTCCAGAGGCGTGCGACCTCTGATATATATATTACAATTGAGAGATATATAGGGGAGAGTGGGGTAAGATGAGTCAGTGGTTAAGTTGACCCACCCCCTGTTTCTAGACAACTATGCACATTTGGCATCATGTGACCATACATTCTGAAGGACTCCATAATTTCTATTTTGCTGTGAAGAGGAGAAGCACATGGGACAAGAGGTAAGTTGTTTTTCACAAAAACACTTTGCTTGTTAAAGTAAATGTTCTGCATTGCAGGTATAATAGCTGTTGTGCCAAAGCAAATTTATCTAGGTCTAAAGTTGTGTATGGTACATGTTGGTGATTTGTCAACATATAAAACCATGTGAATCATTAAGCTAAAGGTTAGCCTGAATTGCTAAGCTAGGCCATTTTTACCTAAATGGTGACTGTGGGGCAAAGTCAGCCAGATGATGTGGGGTAAATTGAACAAGAGTTACAGCCTTCAATGAAACACAAAGTCAGGGGGTTCTTTGACAATCTGACCAAAAGTGATGGACAGGTGACAGAATTAATATATTCCATAATATTAATACAATTTAATGGCAACTAAAGCAAAATACAAGAGTAAAGTACATTTACTGTACAAGAAATTGCCATGTGTTTACTTATCAGCCACAGTTACCAGGATATGTATTCAGGGCTGTTTAGTATGATTTTAGCATAGCTTAACGATTCTGATTTTTTTCATCATGGCTCTTGTCTTTGTTTTATAGGTTTAAATTCCCAAATGATGTGCTGAAGAAACTTCCTAAATCTCAAAAGGTTGGAGGAACTGCAAGGAGGGAGCAACAACTCATATTTCCCTGCCATCTTGATGGATGGAATGTCCAGTAGTCTTTTTCATTGTGCTGAGGTCTGGAAGTTCAAACTGTTGTTTGAAAGAAGAACTGAACACAGTGGAGGGACGTTCTGCCAAACACGTATTTTTTTTTTTTTTTTTTTAATATATATATATATATATATATATATATATATATATATATATATATATATATATATATATATATATACACACACACGACTTGATTAACAGCATATAACCATATTTCTTGCTCCTGAAAACCATGCTGGCAGTCCTTCACTTAACAGAAATGTTTAAAACTATTTCTGTTAAGTGAAGGACTGCCAGCACAAATACAAAAAAAAGATTAAAAGGGAAAATGAAACTTCAATTGGTTTGTTTTGTGTTGTTTGAAGTAGCTTTAAAAAAAAAAAAAAAAAAAAGTCACGTTTTAAACTGAATTTGAACCCAAATGCAGACCACTACACCTTGGCGATTATGATTCTCTGACAAAATGACATTGCCACTTTTCAAATCCTTAAGGATATCTCTAACTAACACATAACACGTATGAACCACTGATGGATTCAGCCTCTATCATCTATCATATATATATAACATACAATTGTTATATTAGCAAATGCTACACGCCAACTTGCGTAAAGATATGGTTTGCCTACAAAGGTATAGGGTTGGGCATGGTTTTGATTTTAACAATTTCGATTCCAATTCCAATTCTTCCTTTCGATTGTGGATCTTATTGATTCACAATCGATCAGTGTTCTGATTCTTTGAGTGATGGAGTTGAAACGGATCACATGGTTTACAGTTTTACTGGGCTTTTTCAACGTAAAAAAAAAAAAAGCCACACATTAGAGCGCTGCTTACTTTGCTTCATGGCTGCAACACAACAAGCACCTGGAAGTACAGTTGATGCTATGGAAACCAAAACTTGCTTGTGAAACTGACCAATAGAAAACCGATTACATTGGAATATTTGGAAAGATTCCAAGTTGGAACCGGTTCTCGATGCCTAATCCTACAAAGGTAGCTTCCAGACCTTTGAGTTTCTGCCCAGATCTTCAAATTGGTCTGGTGCCTGCATTGACAGCTGTTGGAGAGACCAATCAGAGATTTGTAGGCGGGACTTAGAATGGGCATGTTATCTCCCGTCATAGTTAGCTACCTACCTACCTAGCTACATTCATGAAAAGTGGAAAAATGGCTACAAGCGTGGTTAAGCTAGACGTAGCTGTACAAAGGGTTGTAAGTAGACTCTTAAATTTACATATTTCTTTGATCAGTGTAAAAAAACTGCTCCTAGACAACTTACCTAAGGTTTTAGGACGCTAAGAAAGTATATTTAAAGCTGATGAAGTGCAGCTTAAGCTGACCAACCACACCTGTGGCTCACAAAGTATAGCTTAGACTGAGAAAATTTGAGCCAAATCTGACTGGGCTGAGCCTGAAATATCCTAAAATATTAAACACTTTTGGAACCAACATGGCTTTTCCTGTGGCATCCGCCTCAGGCCAAGTTTGACAGTTGCCCCACCTGTGGTAAGGAAGTCGAATTCCAACACTTTCATTAATAGTCTTATGGTCTACTATGGCTGTAGACTTATCCTTCATAATAATAATTATAGATTGTATTTTTATATTTTTCAAAGGGCCCAAGGACGATTTACATGAAGGCAGAACAAGTAACACTAACAGTGTTTCCCAGGAAAAACAGGATTTAACAGAATACGTTGGCTGTGGTGAACAGTTTTTTTTTTTTTTGTGATTAACAATTTATTTTTTATTTTTAACACACAAAAGATACAATTTGCAACATGAACATGAACACCCGCCCCCGCCATCACCACCCACCCAGAGACAAAAATCTAGAAAAGATGACACAGTAACTACAATATTCTAGACCATACACTATAACAACCAAACACACACACATGCACAGGCACACACAAACTTAACTTACGCAGATCTGTCACAAGGGGCCTAATGCAACAATGGACTCTGTGCAATAATGTCTGTGCAATAAATTTTGTATTCACTGCTCCCTATATTTCTATTTTTCTATTTAAGTATTTATTTATACCATGGGTAATATGTATATTTATAGTATGAGTAATGTGTATGTGGTCATGAGTGAGGTGTGTGGGTGTGAGGTGTGTGCATATATATAATATTTTATATTGTATTTTAATGCTCAAAACGGGATTGCTCCAACTAAATTTCGCAGTGTAAATATATGCAATGACAATAAATATCTATATCTAAATAGACAATAAACCATACATCAAATAAACATATGAATGACAACACCATAAGCCCATCATACACGTCTCTCCCCAGCACAAAGCTTCTTAGGAGCCCTCCAGAAAGCTCTGGTACCATCCCCATTTTCCCGTGTAGACATCCAGTCTGGCAAACCGTTTATATGACATCTTTTCAAATGGTGCCACCCTAGCCATCTCACAAGCCCACTCTTGGATTGACGGCAACCCTTCAATTGAACAGGTGGGTTTTTAAGGTGGTGGAGTTTTTTGAACATGTCCATGGACGTGGCATTGCAGAATTCTGCCGGTAGAGAGTTACAGAAGGTGGGGGCTGCCATCTAACCTTCTTACAGCAATCTATATGTCAAACCCGCTCTCACTCCCTCATGTATGTAAATGGATTTAGCTTATGGTTAAACAATTGAGGCCTTTATGCTGAAATAATTCACTATCTCTGCTTGTATGTCTCTGTGCTGCACATGACTGTGCATGTGTTTACAGGCCATCTGCATGTCAGCGTGTGTCTGCATGTTTACCGCAGCCTACATTTTTGAATATCTTCAATATGTTTGGCGCGCTATGAACATTTGTCGCATCTGGAGGTCCGCGGGGACCCTCTGTAGCTACAGAGATCTGTTAAATGCACGGCAGCTACTGGAATCCCACTCATCTGCTCTGGAGTGAGCGGGCATAAACAGGAACCCCTGGGAGCCGATAATATGTTAAACGATCTGACTCCGGTCCTGTTCAACCTTATCCACTCGAAGCAATAAGAGATATGAGATGTGTGTGCTTGTGCATGTCCCTGCGACAAGAGTTCGGTGTGGGCTATGTGTTGGGTTTTACGAGCACTGCCTTGAGATGAATGAAAGAACTAAACCAAAAGAGAGAAAAAGATGGGAGAAAAATAGAACTTAGCTGAGAAAAAAGGATGCAAATAACCAAGACAGGACTGGATGAAATCGACTGGAATTGCTCCTTTGGTGTGGTGGGAGAGGCAGAGCTGCCTTTGTGTGAACAGTTCAAAGGCGGTGGATATGTCTCTCCCGGCTGTAACGCAGCCACATATGTACATATATATGGTGTGATTATCCAAGTATATATGCACACGGATAACAGTAAAGGTGTGTTTCAAGTAACACAGGATCAGAGAGCAAATGATAGCTGCTGGTGAGAAAGTGTCAGACTGAGACTTATCAGCTTGTCCTCCACCTGTTCTGGTACACCGGAGGAGTGCAAAGGAGATATAGAGACAGAGAGAATGATAGAATAGGGGATAATAAGAGTAAGGATTAGATAGGAGAGAAAGATTTAAACACGTGTAGAGGGAAGGAGAAAGGGAAACATCTAAAGACTGAGATGGAGGAAGAGAACGAGAGCCACAGGGAGGGAAAAGAGCAACGAAAACAGATAAAGGCTGCAGAGAGAATTGGAGAGAGAAAGAGATGGAAAGGGAATGAGAGGGCTATCTTAGGAAAGAGGAGGGGATGGAGAGGGAAAGAAAGCTCAAGAGGCAGAGAAAAAGGTCGAATGGACAAGAAAGATAGCAACAGCGTGAGAGATAGACAGCGAGAGGAGGGTGGGTGGCAGAGAGACAGAGAAGTGGATGTCTCAGGCCATTTCCTGTGATGATAGCCAGAGGCTTATTTTTCACCTCCCTCCAATCCCCCCCCACCCCCCCGCTCCAAACTGCAACACACTCCCATCTAAATGTTCCTCTACAACCCACCCTCTCCCAGAAAATCAAAAACACACTCACACACACGCTGGCACACAATTTGATTGCAAAGCGTTAACCTCTGTCTGGCTACTGCAAAATGCATGGTAGCATGGTAATAATGGAGTCCGGCAGCAACACATGTTTCTCAGCCCATTCAGCCAGGCTCAACAAGTGACTGCTTGAAAATAATTACATCTCATTTTATTCATTGTCAGTGAATTACCTGCTTGAGTGGCCGCGCACAATGGCACCCCGAGATGTGGATATATGGGCGGGGCTGGAGCTGTGGGCTCGGGTGTGTGTGTGTGTGTGTGTGTGTGTGTGTGTGTGTGTGTGTGTGTGTGTGTGTGTGTGTGTGTGTGTGTTTAAATGTCCGTGCGCATGGCTGCATACAGATTTTACTTGTTTGATCCCTGCAGCTCTCTTCAGAATACATATACGTATTTATATCTGTGTATGTCTAAGTACACTGTTAGTTGTTAGCATGCTGTTAGCATGTTAGGTCAGTGTATGTGTTGGTCATTTGATTTTCATTTCAATAACAGGTATTAAAAAACAAAAAAAGGAATGGTTATTTGATTTTCATATTAAAATACAAAATTTAAAATTGAAATACAAGGCGTTTTTTCCTTCTCATGGTCAAAAGGGAATGTGAAAATTTAAAACATGCTTTGAGTTATATTTTCTATTTCATATAACAAAACATTAAATCACTAGAAAACAGAAATGAAAAAATGCCAGTTTTTTCATATTCTGAGACCGGATGTTGCATTTCCAAGGCAGTAGCACGTTCTCTTAAAACATTCATGAGTAGCACCGGTGTAGCCTACCAGTTTTGCTTTAAACCATGCTGCAGTTGAGGGAAACTGTAACCTAACTTCCTGAGCGACTGATCATCCATTTTTTGCACCTTTTTACATAAATATAGGCTACATATGGCTATGATGAAATACAATAGGGGTACAATGGGGTACTTTCCATAAAATCATCTCTCAATGCAAATCAAACCAGATATTAGGCTAACTGAAATAAAACCATGCCAATCTCTAGGTATGGTGAAGGGTATGTGATGATGTGGGCCTGTTTTAATTCCAAAGTCACTTTAACTTTATCAGGATGCATAGTATCCTGGATCCATGAAATAACTGGCCTTTAAAAATAAAAATCTGCCTGCCTCTATGGGAATTTAACATAGGGGTGTACTCACTTTTGTTGCCAGCGGTTTAGACATTAATGGCTGTGTGTTGAGTTATTTTGAGGGGACAGCACATTTACACTGTTATACAAGCTGTACACTTAATACTTTACATTGGAGCAAAGTGTAATTTATTCAGTGTTGTCCCATTAAAAGATATAATGAAATATTTACTAAAATGTGAGGGGTGTACTCACTTTTGTGAGATACTGTATGTCGTGTGTTGTTGCACTTCCTTGACGTTTGGCTGTGTTAGCAAAGTTGTTGACTCGCTAGTTTTTGATCATAAGTAATGTAATCATAATGATTGCACACAGCCGTCCATATTTTCGACAGCGATGTAAAAATTAATTACACTCGCAAATTCCAGTAATATCACACATTTTGCAGTGTTGCTTTAAAAGGACCAGATTGGTTTAAACTGATTCTCACCTAGATTTGATTTCCTTACATGCACCAAATGTGCTGTGATTCCTGTTGCAAAAGGGCCCTATGACCACGGTTCACAGTAAACAAGGTGCTTTTTAGCCTCCGCTAACGCAAATTAGGTGTTGATTACGGTATATGCCCCTGTTATTAGATTATTGCTTGTTTTTTTTAAAAAGAAAAAAGCCTAATCAAAATAAACTTATTTCCAATTTTCCTAGATTTAATTTGAATAGAAACTGAAATAATGAGTCCTAATTGTGTATCCTTTCTTGTCATTGTGAGTGTACAATATGGGTTACCGTACAAGTGAGTGTAGGTGTACAATATGAGGTACATTACAAGTTAACCTTTCCTTTCTGTGTGTGTGTGTGTGTGTGTGTGTGTGTCCTAGAGGGCTGTTTGGAGGAGAAGATGTAGTTGGCAGAAGTGAGAAGAAGTGAGCACCTGACTCTTATGACCGGGCAGCGTCGGACAGCATTTGGCTAGCAGACAAGAGAGTAAGAGACAGAAAAGTGCAGGGGAGAATAAATCTAGAAAATTGATCTCTCTCTCTCTCTCTCTCTCTCTCTCTCTCTCTCTCTCTCTCTGGATTTATTTAGTTTGTGGCACAGAGGCATAATGGTTCAATGAAGTGTGCAATAAAATGGAAAGAAGAGATGTGAGCAGTAAGTTGACTAAAGCAGTGGCAAAGTTATCTGCAGCCAGAACTTTCAACACTCTTCACTCACATTTCTTTGGATACAGTTGAGCAATAACTGATGACTGACAAGATGATTAGACATGGAGGTCGTCAAAAGAACAGCTTTTAGGGAAAATTGTTATGAATCTTCTGGTAGTGACGTTAAAAAAAAACACCTCCACAAAACCTTGTAAGGGGGAAACCAGAG
Organism: Sander lucioperca; assembly: GCF_008315115.2. Taxonomy (NCBI): domain Eukaryota; kingdom Metazoa; phylum Chordata; class Actinopteri; order Perciformes; family Percidae; genus Sander; species Sander lucioperca. The sequence goes on from NC_050174.1 coordinate 24,766,168, forward strand.
TGGGTGCATATAGCTTACCAAGTGTGCAACTTCATAGGCTGCGTTTCGCATCCCCTCTCCTAGCAACAGCCAAATGGTTTCTTTCAACCATGCTTATACTTCCCTTAACTCATGAATTTCAGTTGTCTAAACTTAGCCACATCTTAACCATGGAGGTGACAGACCAGAAAATGCTCATATGAATTTTTTTTTTTGGACATATGGCATGTTTTGGAAGGCAGTGACAATGAGCTGTTAGTGGAAAACTTAAGCTGGGCTAATTATCGCTATAAAGTTGAACCTGTAAGCAAACAGTTGCTTATTTAGCCATATTAGCATTTACTTGGAGTCATTGTTCTGTCTAGTTGGAAAATGTCCGATATTCACTGTTATTTTGGCTCTGTTTTTCTCTTCTTCTCTCACCCACTCGTGAAGGAAATGCACTACAGCATTGGTTCCCAACCTTTTTGGTCTGAGGTATCCCACAGCCCTGTCAGATGAACCTGCGTAGCCCTTTATCAATTCCCAATGTACTGTATTTTCCAAATGTATAACACTATTAATAATATAACAGTGGATATTGTTAATTATTTCATACAATTGAACTGTCAATATTAAGGTTTGTTTGTTCAGCAATTGTACTACTACTAGCCTAGGCTACCACTACATGGAGTGAAGCTAATGGTTTCAACCATTAATCCATTATGTTTAGCTACTGTAACTATTTCAACAGTTATCGAACTAGTTCAACTTTTAGCTATTTGAACAGTTTCTCCATTACTTTTAGCTAATCCTTTGAACTGTTTAGTCATTGCTTTTTGCTATTCATTTTTACCATTTATTTGTTACTTTTAGCTAAACTTCTGTGCTCGTTTGCCAACTAGTTTGCACACACTCTTCCAGTGTTTAGTTGCTACAGTTGACTTAATGTTACTATGTGGATATATTCTTCCAATCAAATCATTATTTCTATAATTTCTATTGTTTCATATTAGCTGAGCTACTCTACAATCATTCCGCATACCCCCTGGCTACAGCAGAAGTGCCCCCTGGGGTACAAGTACCCTTGGTTAGGAATCACTGCACTACGTTTTTCAGCAGCTAGTTGCTAACTTTGTTTGTTTGTTATTTGGTGCTGGGCAGCTGCATACGATGGGTTAAGCAGAATTATTTTGCTGAAAACAGCTGACTCTTGTGGGCCGTAAACCATAAATAGAGGTAAGGGGAACTGCAACGTTTGGTGATGATTCTCTGTGGGATCATCTACAAGCAACACCTTTCACCTCATACATAATCATTTGGTGAATTTTGATGAGCGCAGCTTTAAGAAGTAGTCTTTATGTGTATGCGTGAGTGAATGTGTCGTGTTTATTAGCATATTTGTGTGTCTGAAAGACTTTCCAGAACACTGAGTTTAAAAAACATGACCTGACAGTCATCTCTCAGCACTCTCAGTTTCATTTCATAAACTTTGTAAAAGAGACATACGGACTAAGTTTCTACACTATAAAAACTGCTGTCATTTTTCTTTTTTAATTGTGCGCTGTTGGTCAGTATTGGTAAAAACTGGTGTCTGCATAGCTACATTTTGGAATAACTCTTGTCACTTTTTCCCCCTCGGGAGAAGCCTGGCTGTGTCTGGCTCCATCTCTCCAGACCTCTGCTGCATCGATACGAGCCCTGCTGGCTTTTCCCCCTGCCTTGGCTGTGTCACTGAGCAATTTGGAAAAGATGTATCTACACTTGGGTTTCTACCAGTATCAATAACATTATTATCATTCCCTCTCCTTCTCCTCATCTACTTTCTTGCCCTATCCCTCCATATGCCTTGCTCTCTGTTTTTTGGTAAATTGATATTGCTGATGTGATGTGAATGTCATGATTTTTTCCCCCCCTGCGCCTTTGGGGTTTCTTGTCTGACCTAGCAGTTTTTTTTCTGTGTCCTATATCAAGTTGTCAGCCTTGGCCGTCCACCATCCAGTATGCTTGCCCTCGCTTGCCCATCTGTCTCTGTCTCTCTTACTCTGTTAATCCTGCCTTCTTTCGTCCTTCTCATCAGTTTTGAACACTCTGGTATTAATCTCTTTCTGCTGCGACCAGCCAAAAGAATAGATGCTTATAAACCTTATTTTAACGGCCAATCTTTGCATGTTTTTAAGCATTTTCACTTTGCAAAAAAAGGGAAGAAATATTATGAAATCACACAAATAAAACAATGAAAACAACACTGTATATAGTCAAATGAATAGCCATTAGTCCTGTTTACTTTCTATTCCAAATTAGCAACAAATGATACTTTGACTCTCTGACTCTGATCCACATTTTAACTCCTAAATATATACGAAATATCGACTGAAAAACAGCACTGCTGTGTTAACCTTCTGCCATCAACAGTATTAAACCTGGCTGGGTGAAACATCTCGAAAAACTATATTATTAAATAAAAGTCTCAAACCGTTTTGACCTTCCATTATCAATGGGCAATAGAGTGAAGGTTTTCTAATTTCTTTTGAAGTGCCTCAGATTCCATTATTTTTGAGGACTCTTGTGTCCAGATAGCAGCCAGTAACTCCACACAATGCCTGGCTGCCTCTCCTGCTCTCCTCCGCCTTTCTTCCCTCGCTCATTCTCTTATTTTCCTCTCTGCCTTCTCTCTTCATTCTGCCATTAGTTCAATCACATTATTGACATTTCTGCCAAAGTGCTGCACAAAATGCAGTTTCAAACACCCGTAATCAACAATTCCCTCTCTCTTTTCTCCCTCCTCCATCTCTCTTTTTTCCATCTTTTCCATTCCAGACAATGGCTGGCGTGGACAAACAATGTACAGCTGTCATCTTATCCCCCCCCCCTTGCATGACTCCACCTCCACTAACATCTGTTGTGTCCAGTCAGGCTTTGGGCGTAATGGTGAGGGGGTGGACGCTGAGGTCAGACCAATCTCTATGCAGATTGTAATGACTTCCTGTGTCCAACCCCCCCTCCCCTCTCTCGTCTTCTTCTTCTTCTCCTCTCTCTTGGTGGAGCTCCCAGAGGGCTGCTGGGAAGGATGTCTGAACTCTGAATGGGTCTCTGTTACCGACAAGCTGTTGTCCAGCCAGATTCCCACCATCATTACTACAGCGGACGAGCCTGAGAATCAAATGTGGGCAGACGAACACGCACACACACACACACACACACACACACAGTTTGTTACACGCCTTGTTATAGACAGACAGTGAGCCATATGGCCGGTAATGACAACATTAAGTATAACTATGAAGTACACACAGTTACTTTGTGAATATTTTTTCTGTGTCTTCACATTCAGAAGGCGGGTGTGTGAACATTTTCTACGAGTGCAAATTTCAACTTGCAAGTTCAGATTCTGTTTTACAAGCTCTCATGTGTTTTTTCTTTCTTTCTGTGACTTCAAATTCCAATCACGTGTGTGAATATTTTTTACAAGTGCAAATTTGAACTAACTTAAACATCAGCACGTCAACATGGTCATTGTTGTTGTTAGCATGATGACATTAGCATTCAAACATATCAACAGAAACAGTATATAGTTTTTCAAAGCATTGCAATACATACAAGTTTTCCTACATGAGTGTAGGAAGCATTGAAAATGTTGGGGGGGAAACAAGTGTAAGGAGGGGGTCTGGAGGTCCTCCCCCAGACATTTTTTTAACAGAGTAGATGTCATTTTGTGTATTCTGGTGCCTTTTAGCAGGTGGTTTGATAATTTTATTTGGCTATACTAGCATGAGAAAAAGTATAGGTAGATTACATTTTGTATTTTCACCCGGAGGAAGTGGTTGGTCACAGATCACATATTTTATGATATTAAAAGCTAAAAGTACAGAAATTGATTCCATGACTAATTCAGAGCCATATTTAATAATAACCACTCATTGTTTTTTAAATGCAATTTACATGCAATTGCAATTTCTGTGTTATCTATGTTATCAAATCAATGAGAGATGAGGGGAGGACAACTGTAGTCAAAGTCCCCCTCTGCGTTCTCCAATAAACTACATTAATCTTCAAATCATTTCTACTCATGGATGTATAATAATATTTCTACTACTATGAAGAAGCACCAGGATCTGAGGCTGATGTTATCCTGGTGACTTTGTTTAGACACACATAACCCTGATGTTGAGCGGGTTCAGCTTAATAGAAAATATCACGGGCGCTGGCGGGTCATAACATGACAAAGCAGCGTTCAGAGGAAGTTATTTATAACTTACAGAAACATTAAGTGCAATAGGCCACCTTCCACCTTCTCTTCCTCTCTCTGTCTTTTTGGAGTTTCATTGATGTGGGCATTCTCTCAAGCAAGTAGAATGGATTTGATAAAGCGCACTAGGGAAAGACCAACGTTCTTGATTTTTTGTCAAACAAAACACGGTAAAAGTGTGTGTGTATTGGGGGCGGGGGGACTAACAATTTAAAAACGTGGGTGGGACTTGTACCTTGTATAATGGCTCTTATGCCCATCTATTCCTAAAATGTGACTTCATTTTCCTAAAACTGTTAATTTAAAGAGGTTGTGGCTAGAAGAGATACAGCTACGGCTGGACGTTACGCAAAATAACGCAAAATCTCACAAAATCTAATCTAATATAATAATTGATTGATTTTAATACTGTCACCCACAAAATACGTGTTTAGTTCCTTCGGAGTGTTTTAATCCAAACCACAACCTTTTTCTAAACTTACAGTAACTAGTCGTTTTGGTGCCTAGACTTAACTGTCGTCGCCTTAGCTATAGACCTTCTAGCCACAACCATGAGTCCACAGAAAAAAATCGCAAACGTTTCAATAAAACCAACCTTTTAATAAGTGCATTTGACAAGTTAAATCGTATCTGTTCATCCGAATGTTTCACTCATGAGGCCCAGCACATACTGTTTAGTCTACACATCCAAGATCAACAACTTCCCAATCTGCTCCTGTGGCATTCCCTCAGTCAGAGAGGGGGTGTTTTAGCCAAAACTGCCATCTAATTAAGAAAGAAATGATTGCGCCACAGGGTTCTGACTCCACTTTGAACATTATCTTTCTTGCAGATACCCTTGGTTGCTGATTCTCCATTAGGAGCATTGTCTTTGGTTGTAGCGATGCAGGATCTCCCCCATTTGTTTGCCTTGCTAATCAGCCGGGCCGGGCCCTTCACGTGGAGATGGCAGCTATCCACCATGGGAACCCAGGAAGGGCGATCTGCTCATCACCATTTGTCTTTCGTAATCAATCTGTCCTCCTCTTTCTTTTATTTTACAGTTCTTTACTCTCTTATTACAGTGCCTGTTTCCTTTGAGTTTTTTCTCTTCATTTTCATTCTTCCTTTGGCTCCATTTCTCTGTCTGGCTGAAAAACCACTGAGGAGCTGCCAGTTCTTGAAGCCATTCGGCTGCATCTTATGTGTCTGCCTCCGAGTCCCAGCCTGGTGGGGGTGAGGTAGAGGACACCGTGTTACATTTGATTTAACAGGCAGCACTGGCGGGACGCATTGCCACGGGCCCTTTCTGCTGAGCGGCCACGATTGCTTAAACAGAACTTAGACAATGAATGACTGGTGACAACATGGAAATGATAGCCCTGTGGATACTGGTTAGCCAGCTGTGAGGGCTGGCTGTAAGTGGTGTTACTGTCTCATGTCTGCGACTGCAGCGAGCTGCTATTAGCGCGTCAGGAAATATGCTGCTGCTGCTGCTAAGGGTGGGTGGGGGATGATGTGCATGTGAGGCCTGTTGAATCATAGAATCAGAACTTTATGATGCAGAGAACAGCTCCAAAGGGTCACATGTCAAATGTATGCATTTATACAGACATACATACAGGCATGCAGCAACACTGCTACGTGTGTTTGTGTGTGGGTGTGTGTGGCCCTGGCAAGAGTTAAAGTAGGCACGGAGCCTGGTGTGGCCTGAGGACTGCAGGCTGTCAGCCATGACTGTCAGAGAAAGCCAGTTGACTAACTGTACAGTATATTAATGCATATGTGCACATGTATAATTATGTATGAGGGATTGTAATTGCTTTATCAGCCTTTATTGATGCTAAAACTTCTCATGAAGGCAAAACTAATATTTACATTTTCACAATAAGACAGGTAAGCACATATTAGGGCTGTCAAAATTAACGCAATAATAACGAGTAATGCAAATTCCTTTTAATGCCACAATTTGTTTTGACACGACATTAACGCACGTGCATTGTTTGATTTGGACCTCGGTCGTCTCTGTAGTTTGCAGCAGTAGGGTTGTGGATGACAAGCAGAAATCGTAAAGTGCTCCGTCATAAATCCAGCGGGTCACCAAACCCGATATCCGTTGTCTGGCTCACCGTGGCGGAGTGAAGCGCATCTCCGGTCTGATCTACGAGGAGACCCGCGGTGTGCTGAAGGTGTTCCCGGAGAACGTGATCCGTGATGCTGTCAACTAACACTTAGCACGCCAAGAGAAAGATGGTGACCAGCAGTGACATTTGCTCTTACCAGTGTATCACCGTGTGTACTTCGTCCACAGCAATCCCCGCCAAACGGTCCCAAAATGTTGTAATATATACAATCATTCCCCGAAAGAACCAAGCAGGCCTAGCCTTGTTGCATGATCCAAATTTTCTTTAAAACTTGCCATTTTCAACGTGTAGCTTGCTAACTCGAAGTTTGTTGTTGTTTCCCAAAGCGAACAGAGTTTACGACCGGCAACACACAGAGAGCGGAAGGTGGAAATGTGCTTCCGTTGATCCAGGCAATGTCAAAAATAACCTCACAACGATGACAGGACTCCAGGATTTTGGACGGATTAAATAAAAACAATTCATTGTGTTATTATGCACCTTGCAGTAGAGTTTTTAGCTATGGAGAGACCTAGGCTAGATGTTTCCCCCTTACTTCCAGTCTTTATGATAAGCTAAGCTAACTGCCTGCTGGCTTTAACTCAATAGTCGAGGCACAGAGAGGTATCAATATTCTTATCTAACTCTCGGCAAGAAAGCAAACTTTCCAAAACGGCCAAGTTTCCAGGAAAATTGCCTCCACACGCAGTGGGAAGTTGTGCTTAGGCTACATAAAATATTTAGTGACATACAATATGAGGAGCTGTGTGACACACTTCTCTACTGCGAAAAGTGGGAATGTTTATTAGATTTTTGTGGATAGTATTGCCAAGAAAATAAAAATGTGAGTATGTGATAAAGTACATTGATAATGACTTATAGCTGATTAAAGTCGTAATGAGATTATTAATTACAACTACTGGTTCTGTGGTGCTACACACAGAACCAACATTCCCTTACGCAGCCTGAAGTCTCAATTCATTTCTCTCTGTGTTAGTGCCGCACAACTGGTAGAAAATGAATCACAGCCCATCCAGAATTAGGCAAGGCCTTCTCACTATTATTCATCACTGGTAAAGACTCTTTGCTTTGGTAGCTAATCTAAAGGTTTAGGGTTTTTTATTAAACAGAGCTCAGGATAGTGGTTTTGCAAGTAATCCAACAGGTATGTAGCTACTGTATACAGCAAAGAACAAACTAAGATGTAATAATATGTAGACAGATGTGTTATTCAGTGTGTGTGTGTGTGTGTGTGTGTGTGTGTGTGTGTTGAGCAGCCGGTTGCAGTGGGTAGCCATATTGCAGCAGCAGAGCAGAATAGAGGAGACTCACAGTTGTTTACTCTAGGAGAAAAAAGGGGACTGAGAAGTGTTGAGGGCGGATAAGCAGCCGTCTCCTTAATTCCTCGCCAAGAAAGTGTGTTTGCTTCTCGGTAACTTCTTGTCAAAAGCCTCTCTTAACTGCCCCTCCAGCCAGCCATGACTTTGTAATGTCAAGAGAGGAGAGGAAAAAGAAGATTAGACGGGAAAAAAACGGATGAGAAAAGGAGGAGAGGAAATAGGAGAGAGGAAGAGAAAAAACATGGGAAGAGGAGACAAGAAGTTGCAGAAGCAGTCCTGAATCCTGTCCTGTTTGTCCTAAAAATTAGGGGATGATACAAAAGGAGTTTGAGATATGTTGGGGAGGCCTCTGCCACTGTATCAGTAATATACGTCTTTACCAGCAGTGCAAGTATAAAGGGGGATTAGAAAAAGCAGAAAACTAGGTTGGAGTATGAGTACTGAATTAGAACAGGACCCCTGAGAAGGAGGAGAGAGACGAGAGAGACGAGAGAGGGGAGGTGGGAGAAGGAGGAGAGGAGAGGAGAAAAAGGGAGACATGGAGCGGGACAGAAATAGAAGACAGGAAAAGACACAAATCAGACGGGCGGAAGAGGAAAGACAGAAATAGAAGGGGGACAGGGAGGGGCCCCAGATGGATGGAGGGGGAGGGGTTGGGAGGATATTGGGCAGGCAGAGGTGTGAGGAATGAGGAAGGGAGAGAGAGAGAGAGAGAGAGAGAGAGAGAGAGAGAGAGAGAGAGAGAGAGAGAGAGAGAGAGAGAGAGAGAGAGGCCAACCCTTACCTGGCACATACAGATGTGGAATGAGTTACAGCATGGATTTATAAAGCTCATACTGGGTTCAAGGGTGTGTGTGTGTGTGTGTGAACTCTTGTATTAACCACGTTGTGAGGACAAAGATCTATTCACAGCGAAGTCATGGGGACTCATCTCCTATCTAAGGACAAAAAGCTGGTCCTCACACAAGCAAACTACCAAGTTTAATGGTTAAAGGTCTTCACACACCGGGGTCGTTTCTTTCGTGCAATTAATCCACACGTCAATTTATTTTTATCGAAATGTTTTTTTTTTGTCATGAATACTTTCACACAGAACACAAATATATAATATAAATATAAAAAGCGACGTAATCTTTTTATTTCCAAAACGAGGCAGATTCCCCGAATAAAGACATCCACCAATCACGTTGTGTTGTTTACTTATGAGGATCATAATACAACAATACGAAGGCTGCTGTCCGAAGCGTGGACTCCATCTCCATTGACTAATCAAATAATTTCATTGAATTCAGCTACTGCTGCACCTGGTGTTAACTTCCATTTCTACATGCAGTGAAAATCATACTGAGGCTCTCAGGTGATGTCTACCCTTCATGGTCAAACACTATAGTGTATTTCAAGATTGCATTTCATTTGCATTCTGTTGGAAAGTCACAAACGTTTTGTCCTTTCTTTTGGTGGCAGTTTTCCCCACATTTTGGACAATTAATGAATTAATTAGTTATGTTGACATCTACTTGCAAAACCATATTTGTGTACACAGGACATCTTAAAATTAAAATGAAAAATGAATCCTATGAAAGGACAAGAAAAAATGTAACACCCTTGTAAACAAAATTTCTTCTAAGGCCTTATTTTGACAATGTAATACTTTTGTAATACTTATTTGTATACCATTTATTGTCCATTAAAAATATGTACACACACAAATGCGCTTTGTGAATTTAAATGTATTTTAACACAGAAATATCTTATACATGGGATGTACAGTAGTCATGCCAAGATAGGTCTATCTCAGAAAAAAACACATGCTGTGCAGCTACAGGTTCAGAATACTCAATTCAAGCACTATGTTTAGGTCATGTGGTGAGTGCATATGGGCCCACAAAAACACACTTTTTGTACACACAGAATGTATCTCCAGTCTCCTGACATCATCTAAACTTGTGGAGTTAACATCCTCTTACACACACATACACAATGACCCAAAAATAAAAGTGGTTGTTGTCAAAGTAGTGATCATGGATCACTGGGGGATCTCCAGCAGCATCCAAAGTGTCTTTAAATCAGAGAAAATAAAAGAAAACAGTGAATAGTTTGATGTGTTTGTGTGACAGCCTGCAGCAATGGTGAAAGTGTAAATATAGTGCCAGTCTGACAGTTAAGACGACACATGTAACTTTCTACATCAGTCAATCATCTGTGCCAAGAAAATGTTGCCAGACAGGAAATAAATACTAAATTTGATTTCAGATAAATGTTTGTCATTGTGTGTGCTGTGCGTACAAAAACTAAAGTGTAACAACTATTAGTCCGTAATATAATTTACATGACGTGTCAGATGGTTTGTTACACGGAACCATCTGAGAAGCCGTCATTGTAAAATGTTTGGGAAAGGGCAGGCGCTTTCAAAAAAATACATGGCAGGTGATTGGATGAACCATTTGTCTATCATGTTCGCCATTGTTGTTTTGATCGAAGAGTCGCGGCTGTGGCATACACCTACACCACACCTGTAGCTGCCAGTAGCTCCTCACCGGACACTGATTGGGTCAGTTCACTGATGTCCGGACACAGACACGATTCTCGCGTGAGCATCTGATATCGAGAGAATCCAGCTGCGGTGCAAGGTAAGCACATAATCCCCTATTAAAATACAACTTCTTTAAGACTCAAATGGTAAATGTAAAATATATGTTAAACAATGTGAGAAATGGCTTTGCACACACTCACATTCACAATATAGAGCCTTTGAAAGTACTTCAAAGACTTGATGAAAGCTTGAAATTGTTGCATTCTGTCTCCATCTTCAAGAAGAAAAATCTGAAGGAAAAATAGCTCATAACATATGATTGTTGATTATTAAGTGTTATATTTGTACTGGGATCGTCTGTATCTTGTGGTATTTGTCTGTGTTGTGTCTTGTGAATTGAGCTTTTTAGTGTCTGTATATTCGCTGTTGTATGTTTAATGTTATTGGGCCCCTTCCGAAAAGCTTTCAGTATCTTATTTGGGGTTCCCCATTTTATGTGTCCTACATATGATCATTGAACCGTCTTGAATTGTGTTTAAATAATACGATGATGTGTGAAAAAACTGAAACTGAGAATGTTGGGAAAATCCCCTGAGTGAAACCGTCAATCATCATTATGACCATTTTCCTCAGGATGAATGGTAACGCCTCAGAAGTGGTTGTGTCTGAATGTACTGAAGGCAGGGCAGGGTCAATTGCACACACTGACTTGTCTGTTGAGGGTGACACCATGACTCAGCTTCGTGGCACATGAGCCAAAAATAGGGTGCTGGAACCCTAAACACCCTCGCCAACAATCATTATGGAGCTTTTCCCTCTTTCTATGTTTCTATTTCTGTTTTGGCATTTTCCTTATCTTATCTTAGCGCCTCTCCCATCCTCCATTTCTTACTTCAATTGAATCCAGTTCATTTGACTTTCGTAATCGGTTTAATTACATTCATTTAGTAGAATCAATTTGGCGTGGGTTCAACAAAAAAGTTGATTCTTCCAAATGCACCCGAGTGAGAAGATAAGGACAGTCAGAGCTACAACAATACACAATATAGAAAGATGATTTTTTTTTTGGGTGGGGGGGGTACATACATGAAACATGCATAATGAAAAAAAATGGCAGCTTTTGTGCCTCTCAAGTTCTCAGTAGGAGGCAGGGAGTTATTTCGCTGTAGTGATTGTACTTTTTGGCAATTCATCTCGTAAATCCAGCCGCTTTCTCATTATTTATTGCCTTTTGCTTCTTTGTTGTCATGTTGCCAGTTTGTTTATGAATGGGAACAGGCTTGTGATTTCTTTGTGTTTGTGTGTATATTTGTGTGTGTGTTTCTTTATCTTTGTGGTTAGAATTTTCAGACTGCAGTATTATCCAACACAGCTATTCCTTTTAGAAACTTTGTATTTCCAATTTCCTTATAAAAACCTAATAATCACATGTAGACGCTACGCTAATGATGCTATTTTAAAAATACCATAAACTTGGACATGGCCATTATAAACTCACTATTAAGTGCACACACAGACACGCTTACAGATACACTACACTAATCTTTCATTGATTTGTCATCATGTTTTTATCTCACCAGCACAAATGCACCTGGAATATGGCCTGAAGGTTTCCATCTGCATACTGTAGTTCTAGTGGACGGACAGGCAGTTGCTCTACATCCATTCTCTGTTAAGAAATAGTTCTCCGTTGGTCTGAGACACACAGATTGATCCACATTAGGCTACAAACCGTAAAATGGTAAGAGTTTTATCCAAGGTGATTCGTGTTTAGTCAGTAATGAAAAGATTAACTGTTATTCTGGGGTGATAGCCTACATAACTGGAGATCAATAAGAATGAAAAGTAGGTTCCAGCATCGTAAAGGATTTAAGAGAGCAGCTACTCTGCAAACATATTGATTCGTTGAGCAGATGTTGATAATATATGTGGCTCAACTGATGTTGAAAACCTGTGAAAATACATCACCAAAGTGTGCTCTGATTTATTGTTCAGCACCAGCGGCAAGCTCGAATAGAAGCTGGTATGCCTCACTTGTTTTAGTGGTGTATGCCGATTCTGAGTGGGATGTCCGAATCAACATGCTGCTGTTCTACTGGTCTGTGGCACTTATAAACAGGATGTCACCATAGATAATCATACAAAATTATGGACGAAGCTTCAGGGCCTAAAAGGGAAAGCCAGTGCTCAAGTGCCATAAACCTGCATTCTTTCTAATTTCCAACAGGGGGCGATTACACTGGTTGCAAAAAGAAATCAGTGTCTATAGAACTGTATGGGAAAATGAGCCTACTTCTCACTTGATTCATTACCTCACTAAATATTTGTATTAGATTATGGTCTCAATTGCAACTTTCAAGTCTTCTTAAATACAGCATGATGTTCATTTTGTAAATTATGGTTGCATTTATTTTAAATAGACAATAAAGCAAGGGATGCTTTAGGAGCGTTTGCAGCCTTTTTTTGCGGCCTTTACACGCCGAGCTGTCAATCGTGACAGAGGCTTAGCAATAAGTATCCATGGCAATGTATACTTTAGACCCTTTCACTGTGTTTTCATTGGAACATTTTGGTCACCTAAAAATGTTCTTGTTCAGCGTTGTGCCAACCAAGCTAGCTGGCTACTGCTAGCATTAGCTGGAAACTTAAACAAATAGAACATTAGTTAATTAGTGAGTTTTAGAGGAGCTGATAAGCATATCATTTTGACTTTGACAACTAGCATCTTTATGCTAAGCTAACAGGCTGCTAATGGTATTTTAATATTCATCATGGGAGTGGGATCAATCTCATCTAACTCTCAGATAAGCATATAGTGCTTTAAATGTTTAAATATGAGCTATACAAGCTATACAACAAGTACTCATTAAAAACAAGCAGCACTGTATTAATTAGTTTGCAATGACACAGAGCTGGTTTAAAATGGGTAAAGTATCCCTTCAAATGTACGCTACGCTGTCAGACAGCCCTTTCCGACGGGTGCTGAAGCCTTTATTGTGAGGGCCCCTGCTAGCTGTGTGTGTCTACTTGTTGGAACCCTGTGTAACTGTGTTCAAGGTATCTGCTGATGAGTCTGATTTGGAGCACCTGGGATCAGGACTCAACAGGAGATAAAAGGCCCAGCTTCCTTGACTGCTTCGTTGCACTCTGCTCTGCAGACACCGAAGGCCTGGTTGTTTGTTTTGTTTGTTGATTTGGATGTATTTTTGTAATAAATTCTTTAAATTGTTAGCATCTTTTGTCGCTTCCCCAGTTTTTATCGTTACCTAGAGCCAGGTTTATGACACTATGCTCTCTTCAAAGCCACCAGACTCCTTTGACAAAAAAACTACCATTTTCCCTTGCGGAACCCTGGATTTTCTAGTTACCGCTGCATCGGTCATTTAGTTTGTTTGTGTTATTGTGGGTCTTTGGTGAATCCAAACTACCCCTGTAGCGTTAAGCAAAAGAAATAGCCTATGCTAGCTGCTAGTGTAGGCGAATGTCACCTATGTTCCAGAGCAACCACCTTGGTATGTGTTGAGTCAGCCAGCCCAGGCGGGCTTATTTTATTGAGAACAAAATTATTTATAAATTAAAAAAAAATATTTAAATTGAAACGTGACTATAACTTTTATATTGCCATACCTGTTTTATAAAAGCAAAAACTCACTTCAGTCCGTGATATGTTGTGACCAAAAAAAAAGTATGGCATTTTATACCCACCCTACATCTGAGTGTACAGTATCATGATGCAGTGATAGAAGAGTGAAAACTCAGAAATTCTGCAGATTTTAAAATTTGTTTATGTATTCTATGTATCAAAAAGCTGGCCAAAACACAAACATATGTAATGCAGTCAACAGTGCAAAAAAGCATCTAGGAACAAATGTTATCTACCATGTGATTGTATATTTTGAAACATATCTTTGAACACATGAATTGTATTTTAGGGGTTAATGGATCTATTAATCACTGCCTTGAAGCGAGTGGAGGAGTGGGTGGGGAGGTGTGCATTGACACAGTTGATTAATATTGTAGAAACCAATGTAGCGTTTGCGTGGCTCAACTCTCTGCTGCCCCCGCAACTGCTGCCATGGCAGCCGCGCACTGACAATTGATAGTTACTGAACTGATGGAGTGTTGATGTGACGAATGCTTCTGTGAATTACATGAGGAAAACACAAACATAAAAGGTGACTCTTGCCAGTCATTCTGTCTCAGGAGTCCACAGACACACACAGACAGTTACAGGCCCTCTTAGGGAGTGGCAGACAGCTCTGTTGGGTCCACTTCACTGACCGTCACTTTGATAAATAGCAAGGGGAGAGTAGTTATAAGTGGCCTCCAGAGCCTGACTGATCACAGCTCAGTTGAGTATTTCACTCCTGGTGATCAAGGCTCGGATTTGGGGAGGATAAGTTGATACTAGGTCTGTCCCTCGAGGGGAGTCAGGCTGATGCACCACACTGCCTGGCAGCTCTCCTCCGCTGCATGCAGCACAATCAGAAACTCGGTTTACACAACATAGTCTCACTCCCAGCTCATCCCAGAGCCAGTCCCACAATGAGCTTTACTTAGGATGTGCCATTTCTGTGTCTGTAGCTTTAAATGCTATTGAGGAGGAGAGAGGTGGGGCAAGGTGGAGGGTGGGGGTGTGGCCTTGACCAACTGCCATGCTTCGCTTGTTTTCAAGCCATGATGTCTCTCTCTTTCTCATGGGCGGGCCAAATTCTCTGGGCGGGCAAAGCAGAGAAAGGGGAGGTAACCTTTCCCCTTATGACGTCATAAAGGGAAGATTCCAGATTGGCCCATCTGAGCTTTCATTTTCTCAAAGGCAGAGCAGGATACCCAGGGCTCGGTTTACACCTATCACCATTTCTAGCCACTGGGGGACCATAGGCAGGCTGGGGGAACTCACATTAATGTTAAAAAAACCTCATAAAGTGAATTTTTCATGCCATGGGACCTTTAAGTAGCCTGGTCCTACCAGACTTTCGTACATTTCATTTGTACAGAGAGTCTGGCCTCTCTCCATTGACAAGTGTTAACTTCTTTGAAGGTGTGTACTCTGTTGAAGTTTAAAACTATTGGATCTGCCCAGAGCCACTCTGGATCTGCCATAACCAATGACTAACGTTTTGTCGTGACAGAGGGGGAGACCGACAACAACTATCGGCTTATATTTAGCATTAGCATCGCTAGCGTTAGCCTTAGCCAACTCCTTCACCACTAACGGAGCGAGCTGGAAAATCAAACTTTTCCCGAACCCCGTGGGGGAGGAGGGCCACAACATCATGGCCACCAACACAACTCAGCAAAGATTGTTCTTGCTCGGGCTTTAACTTCTGGATATTCTGCAGCGTTGCCACAACGGACGGAATGGCTTCGCTCGCATCTTTCTAGTGCACGTCCTCAACGTCATCGTTCTCAGCCACTCCCTCTGTTCGCTGATTGGACCTACAAATATTTGACCGGAGAAAACCTAAGAATATACCGCAAACCCAGACGGAGTACTGAAGGGAAATGAAAATTGAGCGGAAGTAAGTAGGAGGGCGGAGCCAGGCTAACCTTTAAGTGCTGGAACATGTGAACAATCATTAAGGAAGGGTTGTAGCGAGTGTCAGTATTTTCGAACGAGGCACAATGAGGCTTACAAGAACTTAACAAGAAAACTCTTGTAAAAGTTGACAGACTTGCATTAGAATCAAGTAAAATTATCTGACCCTAATGACAAATTGACTCATTTTGATTTCCAGAAAATGTAATGACTTTTTAGGGTGGACATTTTTAAGCAATATGGAGGTTGTTTTTGGCAATACTGTTGCATACATTTTGAAAATCATAATGATTTTAAGTGAACAGGTCAAAGTGCACTATAATCACCCGATGCTGCCTTGTAATTACAACCACCAAACTGATGCAGTGGAACAAATTCAGGATTTCTTTGGTAGAATAACTTATTTCCTGTCAGCAATAATCGCTTAATTAGAGGGGGGAACTCCAATTTTACACAGTGTATAAACTTTGTAAAGCTTCCTCCAAAGCCCAAATGAGCCTGAAGATGACATCAGGGTTATCTCGGTTTGGGTTTGAGAGTTAAAACCTTTAACAAAAAGTTTGCATTTCAAACTGGAAATGTGGTGTTTTCAATAAGTGGGCATTTAGGGGGCTGTAAGAGTGTAATGAAAGACGCTGCTGATTTGCATTATGGGAATTGTAGGATCCAGTGGTTTTTGGAGGGCTGTAAAACTCAGGATATCTGGGCCTCTGTTGCTGCAGTTATTTTTTAAATGTGTCTCTTGAGTCAGAGCTGACAGCTGAATAAACTAATTATCAAGCTATTTCTAGGCATAGTTCAAACATGTACTGATAAATATGCATGTAAATTAAATATAACATGTTTTCTTGCTTACTATTTTTGCGGTCTGTTGTGGTTGGTTATTAGTAGAAACACAACAGTACTGTACACCTTGGTAAATCTAGGTGGATTCAGGGATTTCATTAAACACATTATGAGTATTAAATACATATCTTTCTGAATCATGAAAAGGAAATATTAGAATTAGTTCCATGAAAATTTGAGAACAATGTTATACAAATACATTTCAGTGTCTTATTGTGACTTTAATGAAATATGAGACTATCAAATTTACAATTAACCCAATTTCATGGGTCATCATACTGCACAAGGATGTCTACATACATATACCGTCAGTTTATTGTTTATTGTTAAGGATCCCCATTAGTCAGTATCAATATGCTACAGTTTCACTGCAGGTTTCTGCAGAACATCAAGACAAATCACAGAACAATGCAACCAAACAGGATGAATGTCAAATCACAACAAGGATACCACCAATTAAAAAAAAATAAGAGAGAACAAAGAATAAAAGAAAAACTTCAATGTTAGGTGATAAAAGATTACTGGTATAATACGACTTTAATGGCTACAGAAGTCAGATCTTGATGCAGGAGAAGAAATGTTTTTTTTTATGATTTAGGGTCTTTTGTGAGATGGCTTTGTATGCTGTTGTAGTTGTTTTTGTAGTGTTGCATGTTGCCTGGTCGACTATTATGCTCTGGGATGTGTTTGATATGTAACAAGAAAGCAACAACAGGAACAGAAAGCAACGGAATGCTGTACACTACTCAGTAACACTGCAGCAGTAGTCTCGCTTTGCCAGACCTTCCTCCACACCGCTGCGAAGGAGGGTCTGGCTAGTCCACACAGTATTTAGGGATGGGAAAAAAACGTGCTCATGTTTAAACCAATCACAATCGTCATATAAGCGCCGGATGGCGCAATGGTGCCTCTGCAAAATAGCCTCGGGAAGGAACTTGTTTTGGTGGAACGTGTACGTTCAAAAGTCGTGTAACAGAAAACTCGGATTGGACAGATAGTCTAGCTGTCTGGATTTACCCTGCAGAGATCTGAGGAGCAGTTAACCATAGTTCTCATGAAGCCACCAGAGTTTAGAATTACAACACAAAGAAAGCAGAAGGTGACGGACATCCGGCCGAAAATGAGGGACATCCGTCGGAATTTCCAGCGGTACCTGAAATATCCCGGGAATTAAATTGT
The DNA here is from genome assembly GCF_008315115.2 of Sander lucioperca. Taxonomy (NCBI): domain Eukaryota; kingdom Metazoa; phylum Chordata; class Actinopteri; order Perciformes; family Percidae; genus Sander; species Sander lucioperca. Next base: position 24,783,914 of record NC_050174.1, read on the forward strand.
ATTAATTATATTGATATAGACTACTGCAGCAGTAACGGTGCAGGGGAAGTGCACATAGGGTGTATTCTGTAGAACACACAGTAATACTAAAGTGTTTTTTGAAATGAATAAAAACCATGAATGGTAACACACAACATTCAGATATCGAGGGTATTTTCAAACCTTTCAATATGTATATAAGTAGTATAATAAGTATCTCGACTTCCTGTAGGAATGTGTGATTAACTTTGATAAGTAACAATTAAATTATGTTGTATAGAATAACTTATTCTACAAACCATGTCCCATGTTTCATTAAGCAGGGCAAGGCAAGTTTGTTTTTATGGCGCTTTTCAACAACAAGGCAATTCAAAATGCTAGACATAAAGAGAAAGGTATTAAGGCAATTTCTAAAAGAAAAACAAGGCAATATAAAAATAAATGTATGAATATGATTTGAAAAGAGTAAAATAAAATGGAAGAATAAGTAAAAAATTTAATAGAACTGATTTTAAACAGGAGAATAAAAATCACAGTGCAGTTAATTGTGCAGTACAAGATATGAATGAATTCTTCCAAATTTAATTTGATAAAATGCTGTGGCAAACAGAAAAGTTTTATGCTTTAAGCTTGAGATTTTCTGGGAGTTTGCCCTGCACAAAATGCCACTTTATTGCAGAAGGAACTGTATTTATATTCATTTAGCCTTTAATTTCATGAGTGAATTCACTCATTAATTTTCTCTACCTCCTTCATCATGTTATGAAGTGGTCGGACTCTTTCCCAGCATGCCTTGAGTGGAAGGCAGAGAAACACCCTGGGCTGTAACCAGGGTGCGATTTGTGAAAAAAAAAAGGGGGGGGGGGGATCATGCACAACAAAACAAACCATACAAGAATAAAATCCCCCGTCCAATACCACCATGGATATAGAGCCACTCGGCCAGCCGTGCCAAAACACTTATTTATGCACTTCAATATTCAATGGAAAATAATCTCAAAATGAAATAGCACAACGTGGTGTCAACATGAAACACAGCGCTTTCAAGCCAGGCAGCGGAGTTCACTTAGCGGCGAAAATGAAATACTTTCACCCAGGAAATGCTCGAGAGTGTTTTACTCCAAACCACGATCTTTTACCTAAAGTTAACGAGTCGTTTTGGTTGCTTAACTTAACTGTCAGCGCAGCATGACACTCACTTTTTCTGGCTAAATTCAACTACCATGGCCCCTGAAAGGACCGCCATCTGGCGTTGCCTGTAGCCGGCTCACAGTCACCTATTGGCGGCTAAACAACTACCGATGGTAGCCGGCGTCCCGGAGATCCGTGGCAGCTAAATACAACCAGCAACTGCCGCTCAGATTTTATCGTTCTATGGCACTATAAATTGTTCACGTTAGAGCTTTACTTAGTTTAAAATACTTCTTTTTTAGGTATATAATATATGGTCTATTGGTGAAGTAGCATTGAGAACTTTGAGTACAGTTGAATACAGTTTAATAATAATAATAATACAAAATTCAGCAGAGGCAGGGATACGTAGATCAGAAAGGGGGAAATCCCATGCATCCCCCCAGCATATCACACCCTGGCTGTACCACCTACATTGACACGGCCTTTATTACTATGTATATCCAGAGTAAGGTAACATTTCAGTTAAAACATGAATACAATTTTATGTCACTATAACAAGAGGAGACTTGCAGATATAAAGCACTGTTGATAAAATGTAGATTAAATTCTTTTTTGCGCATTGCTTCATGTGGGATTAATGCCCGATTACGGGGCTGAACTCTGTAATCCTTCAGCCATATTACCCCTCAATTGGTCATCATCACGCTAATTGTGAACAGAGGCTTAGTGCTGCTGCTGGCCATGCTGGCATCAGTACCAGGAGCTGGAGGAAGAGCGCTACAGGTGCAGCTAAATAGGTTAATAAGGAGCACACTGATTAGTGATTAGCTCCTTAGTGGGTAAGAAAGACAAGTTTAAGTCTACTTGACTGGATTATGTTAACCCGGGGGGGGCGGGGGGTGGGGGGTGGATGCCTCTTGAACTTTAAGATGATGAAATTAAAAAATCTAGCTCCGTAACTTTCTTTAATGTCTACAATAATTAGCATCCTAATAGTAATTAGGGAAGTAATACTAATAGGCTAAAATAAAATCTCAAATACAGCATGATGTTCATTTTGTAAATAAGGGCTCCAATCCATCCATCCATCCATCCATCCATCCAGGGGGTCAGGTTGTGGGGGCAGCAGCTCCAGCAGGGGACCCCAAACTTCCCTTTCCCTAGCCACATTAACCTTGAACCCTTAAAAATAAATGGTCCCATTTATTTTTAAATATACACACACTAACCTGTCAATCAGGACAGAGGTGTAACAATGCTAACCATGGCACTGTGTACATTAAAATAGCCGTGAACTTGTTTTTAGGTGCTTTCCATGTTTTCGTCTTTAACTTTGACCCTCTCACTGTGTGTTTTCACTTCAGTCAAAGTACATTTTGGTCGCCTAAAATTGTCTTGTTCAGTGTTTGGTAGCACTTTGTAAACCAAGGCTAGCTAGCGCTAACGTTAGCTGCAACTTAAGGGAAAGTCTGCCGATTTTCTGTTCTGGCGGACATGCAGATGAATGGCGCCTGTACCTGGAAGTCCGCGTTTACCCGCCGGTAAACTCGCTTCAGAAGGGTTGTGGATTTTGTCCCCCATTTCTTCCATAGTAAGCATGGTCGTTATGAGCAGGAGGAATGATTACAGCAAGCAAAAAATATTTCAATGTACATATGGGCTTGCGAGTATTGTTTTAAGACAGACTTGAAAAATGCTGAGCCTCTCCTTCAACTAAATGTTTGAGTTGCCTAACCCTAAAAATACCTTACCCATAGTTGATTTAGCTTAACCACGATTGTTGCCTTACCTTAACCATGCTGTAGTTGCCATGTGCAGATATTGAAAAAAAAAACAAGAATTTTTAAAGTGGCCATATTATGCTCATTTTCAGGTTCATAATTGTAATTTGAGATTGTATCAGAATAGGTTTACATGGTTTAATTTTCAAAAAACACCATATTTTTGTTGTACTGCACATTGCTGCAGCTCCTCTTTTCACCCTGTGTCAGGTTTCTGTTTTAGCTACAGAGTGAGACCTCTCAACTTCTGTAACATCTTTGTTGTCAGTCGCACATGCGCAGTAGCTAGGTAAGGATTACATGAGCTAGCTAGCTGTTTCTCCAACTTCTGCCTGTATAAGGCAGTATTACCCCGGAGCCTTCTTCTAAACGAGGGCACACTTCCAACTTTGTGTAGAAAAGTAGTTCTATACAATTTATTTTGTAGATTAGGGTGAATTCGTGTGTGTTGTAGCAGTGTTTTGCTATTGAGAACGAGCTAGCATGCTAGCGCTAGCATGCTAACGGTTAGCCCCCGAGGCCCCTCGTTTCGGCTAGTGACATAGAAAGCCGTGCAGATTTTGACCAGTTCACCCGGAGACTGAAGGCAGGACACATTCAGAAACCCGTATCTTACTCAAAACAGCATGGATGGTTTTTTTAGTTTGTATGCATGTGGAAGCACCAGAGACACAAAATAACACCCCAAATCCCAGAAAGTGTTTTTTTCATAATATGGGCACTTTAAAACATTCAGTATTCTTAAACAAGGCACAACAAGGCAGAAATCAGCAAGAAAACTCTTAAAAGAAGTTGACTGAATTGCATTAGAAATAAGTGAAATTTTCTGACCCTATACTGACAAATTGACTCACTGACTCCCACAACTTTTTAGGGTGGATATATTTGTACAGTGTGGAGGTTGTCTTTGGCAAGGCTGTAGTTACATAAATCTATCAAATCATAATGAAAGCAGCAGGTTAAAGAGCAATATTATCATTTAATACCACCCTGCAATGGAGTCAGCAGACAGCTGAACAAAATTGCGGTGTTTTTTAGGAAAATGATTCAATTTCTTGCTTACAGTTCACCACCAAACTGATGCAATGGAGCCAGAGTGGACAGCTGAACAAATGCAGGAAGTTTTTTGGTCCATCAGAGTTTTCTATTCTATCTTTCACTTTTGCTGCACTCAAAATCATTTTACGCTGTGCTTGCCTGGAGGAAGTGGAAGGACCATCAGTATGCACTGTGGAGAAGTATACACTAGGAAGGCAGTGGGATGCTGAGAAACAGTGTGCGCTGAAAAAGGCTATTTACTGATTACAGGATTAGAGCGGCGGCAGGCGCTCAGATAGAAGAGACGACAGCAGGGGTGTCGGAGAATGATTAGACTGCCACTAAGCCAATTGGGGAAATGGGACTGCGGCCAAAAAGACATAAAGAAAGGCAGTAAGGGAGGGAGAGAGACATGGGGAAGGGAGATGAGTGAGGAAGGAGGAGCGGGATACACAAGACCAGACCAGATGGAAAAAGAGCTGGGATAAGCAAGAGAAAGAGAGGGATTTGACGACAGAATGAAAGCCATAACAACTGAGGATGAATGAGTGGATGGAGGACAACAAAAGAGGCCTGTGCAAAAGAGAGAGAGAGAGAGAATAAACGGAAGAGAGACAGAGACGGATCAGGGTGTCAAGGTGAAGGAAGAGAGCAGAGCTTCCACTGTTTTTTCCCCCACTATGTTCTTGCCAAACACCAAACGCTGCAGTCACCTTTCCGACACACTTTCCTCTCACGCCAATACAGTATGTCCTCCAGAACTATAGAACTGTGCAGGATGAAAAGACTGATTGTGGCCTGGTTTTCAAGGCGTACCAGCTCGCCTTTGCTTGCTTGTTGAGGTCAGAAAGCCTCTACATCCCATCTGTCATTTTGTCAGCAGGGGGTCAACTGTTAGGAGGGTTAGTCTCAGGACATACCGCAGAGTTTTGGGTGGGCGGCCATGGATATGGGTGCAAAAGTGAGGGTCTATATTTTGAAAAAATATGACTGCAATAAGTAATTCACTCCAATACCTGATTGACAACTGTTGTAGCTGTAGCTCTTGATACAGGTACATGTCTTACATATTTTACCTAGTTTCTCCAAACCCTGCACTGCTTATTAGTTCCCCTCAAGTTTGGCAAATCAAGAATTCGAATTTTTTTTAATCAAGATCCAGCTGATGCAAGTACTTTAGCTAAATGACTACAATTTAAGTGTATGTTGTTAAAGTAAAAAAAGGGTTATGTTATGTTTTAGCCAGCCTGAGGCATAGCTCGTTAAATGCTTTGTCGGGAATAAAATAATAGGTTTCCTTCAAATGGAGCCTTCTGGCAACTTAATCAATTCATTGTAAAAACTAAGACATCTTGCATTCACAGCTGGGCTACATGCCATTCCAATAGCACGACAGACTGTGTGCAAAGTCCCACAAGAACCATTAACTGTCATTTGTGTCCAAGTGGAGCAAATCTTAAAACTAATTAAGCTGCACCCCCATGACCAGAATGCGGAGACAAATTTTGCCATCGGGAGCGGGCGAATTGAGAATCGATGGCTGACAATTTCCAAAGTTCTGTCCTGAATTCAAGACGCGGGTGTGTACACGGGTGCAGAATCAATCACGGCAAATTGAGTGCTGCGTAAACAGGGATAGAGTGATTGACCAAAACAGAGTAATTCAGAGAGAGGGGAGCAAGCCAACCTTATTGGCGGCACACTCCATTCTTTTTGAGTTCTTGCCAGGGAAACAAACAGCCGGTGCCATTTCGAAAGGTTAGCGCAGTCTGCAAGGCACTGACACTGAAATGAAAAAGAAATTCCAGGCAAACAGCTAACTCGGAGATGCACAAGCATATGAGACATGTGGTGAGGAAAACAGCAGCATATGATTCTTCTATCTTTGCCTCTCCTTTGTCTGACATGCATTAAGTACAAATAAAAGCACTGATGAGGCAGACATGCACTATTGCACGCACGCACGCGCACACACACACACACACACACACACACACACACACACACACAAAGAGTGAGAATAATAATAATAATAATAATAATAATAATAATACATTTTATTTATATAATGCTTTTCATGGTACTCAAAGACACTTTACAGTAAAACCAGCACATACATCACATTAAAAACAGATAAGCAATAAAACCAACATAAAACAAGCATATTAGAAGCAATTAAAAACAATAACACCTGTAACTATCAGGTGAGAAATATAAGACTATTGTATGTGGAAAACTAATCTGAAGAGGTGTGTTTTGTGTCCAGGCCAGTACAGTCACGGATGTGTATGGGTAGGGAGTTCTAGATGGAGGGGGCTGCAATGGTGAAAGCTCTGTCACCCCAGGTACGGTGGTTGGTCCTGAGTGGTGGGGAGAGGAGGTTTGCATCAGAGGAGCGGAGGTTACGGAGGGGGCGGGGGGGGTTGTGGCGGTGAAGCAGGTCTGTGCGGTAGGAAGGAGCCTGGTTATGGAGGGCTTTGTGGGTGAGGAGGAGGACTTTAAACTGGATGCGTTGGGAAACAGGGAGCCAGTGGAGGTTCTGAAGGACGGGAGTGATGGGATCACGGGAACGGGTGTGGGTGAGGAGACGGGCAGCAGAGTTTTGGATATATTGGAGTTTATTTAAGGCTTTTGCAGGTGAACCACAGAAGATGCTGTTGCAGTAGTCAATTCTGGAAGTGATGAAGGAGGAGTTTCTGCAGCAGAGAAGGTGAGTGATGGGCGGAGACGGGCAATGTTTTTGAGGTGATAGAAGGCAGTTCTGGTTATTTGGTTGATGTGGTTTTCTAAAGTGAGGTTGCTGTCGAAGATGACTCCCAGGTTACAGATGTGTGGGGATGGAGACAGGATGGAGTTGTTGACAGTGAGACCGAAGTTATGGGTGTTCTTTGTGAGGGATTTCGGGCCGATGAGCATCAAGTCGGATTTATTGTAGTTGCGTCGGAGGAAGTTGGTTTGCATCTCGATGAGGCAGTTGGTCAGGGTGGAGGATATAGCTGTGGTGAGGGATTTTGTAGAGATGTAGATCTGGACATCATCGGTGTAGCAGTGGAAGTGAAGACCATGTTTGCGTATGATATTTCCGAGTGGCAGGATGTAAAGGATGAAAAGGAGAGGACCAAGCACCGAACCTTGGGGGACGCCTTGTGACAGAGGAGCAATGGAGGAGGTGCAGTTGTTGATGGGTATGAACTGTTGTTGAGATAGGAACGAAGCCAGGAGAGTGCGGTGCCACTGATGTTGCAGTAGGTTTCCAGTCGGGACAGGAGGATGGAGTGGTTGATAGTGTCGAAGGCTTCAGTGAGGTCAAGCATGATAAGAATGGAGAGGTGGCCAGAGTCAAATGGAGAGGAGGAGGTCATTGGTGACTTTGAAGAGGGCTGTTTCAGTGCTGTGTTGTGAGCAGAATCCAGATTGAAAAGGTTATTGGAGGAGAGGTGGGTTTTAATTTGGGCATCGACAACATGTTCCAGGATTTTTGATAGGAAGGGGAGGTTGGATATGGGTCGGCAGTTGGACATGGTGTCCGGGTTTAGACCAGGTTTCTTGAGGATGGGGGTGACTGATATTGAATTGGAGAGAGAAGCTGAGAGAGCAGATGAATTTAGTGAAGCTAATTACTAAAAGACATCTTGTCATGTCTCTTGCAATGTCTCTCATTTTCAGGCATCTCACCTTCAGGCATGTGCCGAGACAAATAGAGAGAAAAGAACTATGCATTTGTCTGTTGTAAAACTCAATCAGCAGGTAACACTAGCACCTGTCACAGGTGGTAGGAGTTAATTGTGATTGTAACATAAATGCGTGCATGTTCGGGCAGCATCTGGCGTGCTAATTTTCTGTTTATCTTATTTGGGTGTCAGCTCACACAATTTAAACGCCGTTATTTGTAACAATATCCATATTTCAGAGTACAAAGTTAATGTGATGTTTGCTTACTGGAATCGGACAGGCTCATTAGCCTCAACTGATGCTCAATGGGCAAAGTGTGGTTCCTTTTTGTTGTCTTCTCTTCCTGAGTCTGTTGTCTGTCAGTGCATAGTGCTGATTGGAGCCAGACTGCCATTTTTTCAACAAAAACGTGTGAAGGAAAGGGTAAGGGACGTGGGGATAAAGCCAAAACAATAACAGACGTTACAGAGCCTATTATCTGTGACCATCTGTGACCTATGTGTCTGATAATGGAGTGAGAGCTTCAGTTTGGAGGTTTTAAGTGCTACTTTGGCATTGTCTCTCAGATGTTTATTTTTACTGCCTAAACTGATGAACACATTGGAAAAACTGAAATGTCACCACAAACAAAAATGTGTCTGACAAAGTCACACTGAACTTCCCCTCTTATTTCCAGAGGAGAATTTCTAAGAATGAATGTAAAGAGAAAAGTGCAAATAAGTACAAAACTGTTCATCCCACAGTGCACTATACGCTCAGCTATTCTCTGTCCAATGTAGTAAATTATTGCTGCTTAAGCAAGGTGATGCCTGAAAGGAATACTTTACTCAAAACACACACACACACACACACACACACACACACACACACACACACACACACACACACACACACAAACAACCATTTGTTGCCGGCAGTGCTGGCCAAAATTTCTTTTAATCGCATTCTTTGCAGGCAGCTGATCTTCCAAATATGTCAAATGTATAAACAAACACAACTCCCATACCCCTCTCTGGGCATCATTGATAGGACAGCACTTAAGATAGAGTAATTTATTAATGCATGCACATTTTCACACACGTTTCTTTGCAGTAAAAAAGCAAAACATTTATAAATGTCCATAACCTAAAAGCTTATCAAAGTGCTTGCAACGCATAATCATAGAATTAAGCGTCCCTTCCTGTGCTCAGTCAGTTCTTCACTGCAATTAGAAAACTATGCTTTTAAAACAGCAACATACCACCAATAGCAATGGAGTGAAATGGTACGTAAAGATTCAATGACCACAGCCAGCTATTTTACTGAAAGACCTTATGACTCCTGTGGCTACAGCTGTAAGTAATGCTGTAAGCAATGCATCTCTTTATGGCACATTCTAAGTGTTGGCTGTATATTGAAAACTAAGCAGACAACCACAATGGAGTCAAAGTAGCACACGCTGCACCATCTATTGGTAATTCAGTCTATCCCTCTGCTCTGTGCATAAACAGTAGCTCCTCATAAGGTGCAGTTAAAAAGGAATTTGTGTTAACTCATTATTAACGTGTTAATTTTGACAGCCCTAATTTGAATATATTTAATGAAGGTCACCATGATTTGTTTAATTACTCCTTCATGTTTGACATGCGAACTGAGTCTAATGCTGTTAAAGACCCTGAGAACTTGATTTCAGAATTTAAGTATGTTTCTGTAATATTAAATTTTCATGACTAAATAAGCAACAATCAATGTTAAAGTTGGAGAAAACATTCTTAATTACTCAACAAGACTGATACTGCTTTTCCGCTGCATGGTACGGCTCAAATAAACTCTACTCGGCTCACTCTTTGGTGGTTTTCCATTGACTAAAGTTGTGGATAGTACCTGGTACCACCTCAGGCAAGGTTCCAAGCGATGAGCTGAAACTAGAAAGACCACTGATTGAGAATTGTCACTAGCACGACACGGGACATCCTGTACAAACCCGTGATTTTTAAATAGCCAAGCTACCATCAATAACAACTGCAGTTTGTTTATTCACTCGACCCAGACTTTTAAAAATGGCAGCCCTGCAAAACTACACTGTACACTACGCCGTTCAATTGATGACGTTCCTCTGTTTGGTTGCCGTTGAAAGGATTCAGTGAGTATTGTGTTAAGGATGATGTCATGGCAGTTTCACACGGCGTCGCTATGGTGAGAATCCTACCAACACTGGAAAAGAGCAGAGCCATGCCATGTAGTGGAAGCATGGCGTAAGAGACTACAGCCATGCAAGCAGCTCTGTGAGGCTGTATTTAAGGGTGCCATGTCATTTCTCTGATACTCCATTGTTCCGACCTCTCAATAATCCGAAAAATTCTAATGTCAGCATGCTAGCATTCTCACAATGGTAAAGCTAACAATGTTTGGCACGTATAATGTTACTATGTTCACCATCGTTAGGGCGTTTGTTCTGGTCCGAATCAGTTGATGACTTTTTTAAACTTAAAGCATTTTCCTTTTGGTTAGTGAATATTTCTGACTGCGGTCCAGCTAGCTGTCTCTCGCATCTCCATGGTCAAACCAGCTTATTTCATTTCAAGAATGTTCCAGAAATTGCTTCATGAGCAACGTTCCTACATCTGCTCTGCTCGCTGAGACTTTGCGCTGCTCTGCCTCTGTCTGTTACCAACTTTAACTGCCGCTGGTTTGACCACGGAGATGCGTGTGAGGACTAGCGTGACCGCACTATATTTCTGTGAGAAACATTGCCATGCCCTTCTCTGGCTAGCTGCTACTATTTCTACTCATTGACTGTAAATATTAATGGACAAAGCATCCGGTTCGGCGAAGTGCTGCAAATGCTGAAGTGCCTTAAACCTGCATTCTATCTGAATTCCAGCAGGGGGCAACACGTGCGGTTGCAAAAGGAGGTCGGTTTCTGTAGAAGTCTATGAGAAAGTGACCTACTTCTCACTTGATTTATTACCTCAGTAAACATTTTCATAATGAGTTTATGGTCTCAATCGCTAGTTTGAAGTCTTCTGCAACACACAATAATGTAAATTTTTTGAATTATGGTCTCGTTGATTTTAAATATCGGCGATAAAGCAGGGGGTGTTTTATCGCTATGATGTGATTGCCAGTGAAAGTGTGTAACGTAACGTAATGTAGAGTGTAAGGGCTCCTCCCTCACTCCTCCCTCTCATCTAAAATCGTCACATCCGCAACCAGGATGGCTGCGCCCGTAATGGCAAACTCGACGACTCATAGCAGATCTCCACAAACCAATGGGTGACGTCACACATGCTCTATCCATTAATATTAACAGTCTATGCTTCTACTATGCAAGCTGCTACAGTGTGTGTGCTCTGCCGCATTGCAGATTGCAAAGCAGAGCTGACTACAGGAGTAGTTTAGCTCAAGCTTGCGAAGTACACCTGGTAGTTGCGTCAGACCCGCACCAAGGGGGTTAACGCTCCAGGGTTGGATTCACCCGAACTAAACAAGGCAGGTGAGAAAGTGCCCTTAGTTTAGCATGTTAGCTTGCTAACATTTGCTAATTAACAGCTGAGGCTGATGGGAATATCAGTTTTTCATGTATTTGGTCGTAAACCAAAATATTATGTATGGACTAATTAATATTTATTTATTATAACGTTAATTACGTTATTATGAATTAAGGTAATTTAATTGACATTGTGTGTAGCAGATTATACGGCAATTCAATATCTGTCAAGGCCTTTTTACTAAAAAACAGTGATGCTAAAGAAAAAGTCTAGTTGGATTCATCCTCTGGGGACCATGAAAGTCTGTACACAATGCCACTGTGAGCCATCCAATATTTTATTAGCATTGTTGAATAGAAGCCTATATCATTTTGGACCAAAGTGGTGAACTGACCAAATTACCATCTCTGGAGCCACGCTGCTCAGCTAATCTGCTTCTTTCCGACTTTGCCTGTGTTATTTGATGATATTTGCTTGCCAGTGGCTGGCAACATGAGCAGACAACCCTACAACTATCATCATATATCACATGCTGATTCCAATATTGCCGTGAGCTGACCATCAACTTCAAACCGGGGAGGAAAGCAAGGACAAAAACACATATTTCTTGTAAAAAACTAACAAAAGTGTTCTAACTTTGATGTTATTAACTTCAATAACAAGTCGTATAGTTTTATTCCTCAGCTCCAATTTCACAGATTGACTGATGATAAAGCCTCTAGTGCTTGTGAGGCAGTTTCACCTTCCTTGGTGCACAGTGAAAATGTCAAACCAGTTACATAACGTGAACGCAAATTATTTACTGAGATTATGAGGTTTGACTTTCCTATTTTAACGTGCCAATGAACTGAGAGGTGGAAGAATGAGGCATATCATTCCACTGGCAAAGGATACAGAGCCACCGTATTCAGCAGCGCACCATGAGTGGAAAGAGCGGTATTGTCTGTCTGCTGGGGGTGTCGGCCCAGCCAGTAGTTTGCCTGAGGTCGGAGCACATTGCACTCTCTCGGAGCAGCAGCAACACAACTGCTGCCATTGTGCCCTAATGGACTGCTGATGACTAAGACCTTCTGCTCAACCCGACGAGGACACGGTGGGGCGGAGAGGGTGGTGGTGGTGGTGGGGGGGGTGATGTTTGTGTGTGTTCGACTTTAACTTTTTGTGGATGAGGGAATCAAGGAGACAGAGGACATCCAACTCATAAAAACCAAAATGGTAATGAGAGAGGCGCTGGGCGGCGGCGGGGTGTGGGTGGGGGGATGAGCTGAAGTAGATGGCTTTGAAGAGGAGTTAAGTGTGATGGAGGAAGGGTCCCAGGAGAGGAAAAGAGAGAGACGGAGAGAGCAGGGAAGGCACGGTTGAAAAGGAAGGAGGGATGTAAGAGGGGAATAAAAACACAGAATGAGAGAAAAAGATGTTCTTTCCACCCATACGAATTAAGCTGTCTGTGTCGGTGAGGTAATGTTCCATAAGTCACATCCATTAGCCAACAACTGATTCTGCACAAATGCTACTCTTTCCCGCTACCTTTACCAAAACAAGGTGAGAGTTGTGCAGTTTTCATATGGGGATGGGGATTAAGGGAGCTCAGGTAGCTGTTTGGAGCAGAGAGAAACATCTAGAAACTTAATGTTCCCTCTACTTCTTTGTGAGAGAGGCAGCGAGATGAATCGCTCGGTAACAAACCGAGACAAGCGTCGAACGAGGGGAGATGAATCTGCAAACAAATCTGCCAACAAATATAGCTCCCTAAAACTTGTGAGAAAAAGAGAGGTAGAGTGGGAGATGGGAAATAGGAGAAAAGGTGCTTATCAAATGTATTTGCCGTGTGCTTATCATAACACGTGTCTAAAAGCTCAAAACACGCTTGGTAATGTAGTGTAGCCGCCGGAGAAAGGGAAGAGAAACAGGGAGAGGCAAAAATTGAGTCCCATCTTTAATGAACAAGCTTGAATGAAATGAGGAGAGGATACAGATGGAGATGCTGATTTAAATGAGAGATGACAGCTACAGTGGGGAAGCTGCAACCGCAAATAGGGAGGACGGTTAATGAGCAGGGGGGGAAAAATAATCCACCATCCGATGAAAACGTGATGTGTGAGAAGTGGAAAAACTCGAGGGTGGATGATTGCTCATCACACCCCGTTTGATGCCCAGCATGGCCAAAGCATGTTATTAGCCACATGATGCTGATCTGCGGTGATGGATTACACTTGACACCAACTCCTTTTTGCTCTGTGATGTCACTCATATACCTCCCATGACACCAGAACTTTTTTCTCCCTCTCTTTTCATTTCCCCACTGCAGCGACTCCGCTGAGTCAAATTGACGGGCCTAAAGTAAAGTCAGAGAATGTCATCTTTGAACTTGGACTTGACAGTAAGTAATGGAGACCGTTTCTGTACGAGAGTGGCGAATCAACTGAGAGCGAGCAGCTGAAGGGAAACACAGACTAAGAGCGAGGGAGAGAAAGAAAGAAAGAAAGAAAGAAAGAAAGAAAGAAAGAAAGAAAGGAGAGAGAGGGAGAGTTGAAGAGGCTCAGATCAAACGCCCCTCCCCGCCCGGGGATGTGCTGACTGGCAGAAAGCGACCGCCAAGGGAGGAAGGAGGTAGGGAGGGAGGGAGGAAAGGAGGGAGTAATGGGGGATTGGGAGGGTCAAAACAGAAGGGTAAAAACCGAGGGAGGAGGTGGAAACAGAGAGACAGTCAACCTCTGTGACAAAAAGTGACAAAAGAGTACAGTAGTTAATCCCTATTTATGTTTATTTTCTTAGACAAGTTCGCAATCATGAAACAGTAATTTGTTCAACATCACTGGATTTAAGGGCTTATAGATATAAACTCTTTTGCCTTCAGACATGGTCGGTGGACATAATGTTTGCCTGTTTAAGGTAACATTTATGACCTGTGATCAAATCTCTATTTTATGCTTGTTTAGTTGTCGGATAGTCTATATCGATGGAATTGTTCAGGTGCCGCCGGAAATTCCGCCGGATGTCCCTCATTTCGGCCGGATGTCCGTCCCCTTCCTCTTTCTTTGTGTTGTCGTTCTAAACTCTGGTAGATTTCTGAGGACTATGGTTAACTGCTCCTCAGATCTCTGCAGGGTAAATCCAGACAGCTAACTAGACTATCTGTCCAATCTGAGTTTTCTGTTGCACGACTAAAACAACCTTTGAACGTACACGTTCCACCAAAACAAGGTCTTTCCCGAGGCTGTTTTGCAGAAGCACCGTTGCTCCGTCTGGCGCATAGCGCCGCCAAAGACGATTGTGATTAGTTTAAAGAAATGGCAATAAACCAGAGCCTGTTTTTTCTCCCATCCCGGAATACTGTGTGGACTCGCCAGACCTTCCTCCGCAGCGCTGTGGAGGAAGGTCTGGCAATGTGAGACTAGTTGTCGGACAACAGACGCAGTATGTGAATGAGAGCAACTAAAACAAAGTGGAGGTGATGATGGAGAGCAGCAAGGACAGATCAGAGGTTTAATCTACTGACTCTCGGCAAAGTAACTAGGCAGTGTGTCCCACGCTTAAGCTAGGTTCACGGTTGCCGTGGTGATCCTGTGTCCAGCGCAAAGGCTCCGCAAGTTGCCACGGCGCGTGGTCGTGCACACCTGAGTTTATGGAACCTCGGCGCACGCTGCATGGTCGGCTGGGAAAACTGGCCGAGCAGGTTCGCCCATACCAAGACCCAACGCATTCTCATGAACAGGTTTGCATGATATTGTACGAAAAGTTATGCACACTAAAACATATGATATCATACGAAAACTAGGAGACTGCCGGCTGGTCACGTGACATCAGCTACAGAGCGGCAGTTGCTAGCTGTTTAAGCCACTACAGAGCTTTGCGACGCAGCTACAGACCTCCGTCACAGCTCGGTCGTATCAGCAGCAGTTAGTAGATGTGTTTAGCCGCTACAGAGCTCTGCAACACTGGCAACGGGGCTCTGTCAGGTCATGGGTAGTTTAGGTTTAGTTACCCGAGAATAGGTGAGCTGCCGGTCATTTTCGGAAGAAAAAGTGAGCGTTATGCTGCGACGTAAGTTAAGTTTAGGTACCAAAACGACTAGTTAAGTTTAGGAAAAAGACCGTGGTTTGTATTGTAACACTCCCAGAGAACACACATTTCTTGGGTAAAAGTCTTTTGTTTTCCCCGGGAAACGAACTCCGCTCCCTGGCTTGAAAATCCTGTGTGTTAATGCCCACCCACCCCGACTACCTCCCAATGCCGTCAGCCGCGTTCTTATACAGCAGCAGTCAATGTGGTGCACACAGCAAATAAAAAAACGTGGAAATCATACGAATTACAGTACTTATCTTTTCGTAGCTCTTCGAACATATGGTTCATGATAACAGGCTGACAGACCACAAGGAGTTGAATGGCTAACATGGTCTCACGGCAGTTCGTGAAATTGTCACGTTACTTTTTAATCTATTGATTTATGTACAAGAACACGTTTATCTCGTTTCTTTCGTGGTGGCCAGCACGAAATGGGAACCATCTATACGGAGGTTGGGTTTAGGAAAAGATGAACGGGGAAAGCAAATGTCACACCCCGGGACACGATCCGTGGTCTCTGGGGGACAACAACGGGACGGTGGAGGTTGGGTTCAGGAAAAGGAGAACGGGGAAAGGACGCGTCACACGCCAGGAGACGGCCGGGGGGATGCGCGACAATAACGGGATGGTTGTGTTTTGGAAAACAACAACGGGGAAACAAAACGCCACACGCGGGCCACGATCCCCGGTATCCAGGGTGAAAGTCCTGTGTTGTTTGACCCATCCACCACCCCAACCACCCTCCTTACGCGGATTTTCGGCATGTCATACTACTCGCAACCGTAGTCATGCTGTGATCACGACATATGCTTCCCATTGAAATACATTAGTTTACATTTTCGTGCTGGCCACCATGAAAAAAACGAGAAAAACGTGCCCGTGTACACAAATCAATAGATTAAATAACGTGACCATTTCACGAACTGCCGTGAGACTGGGTTGGAATGATGTTAAATATGTGGTAAGAGAGAGACACCACACTGGAAAAAGAAGCATTTTGCTGGAGGGTTTAGAAAAACATGAGATCGCTTTGTCAAAACTTAAAAATGGCCTCATGGAAAGAGTGTTCATATCATCGAGAGGCAGACAGTAGTATCGACTTGGAGATACTACTGTCAGACCTAATGATTAGAGTACACAAATGCAGTGTTTGGCATTATGTCGGTGTTCACCATGGATGTGTTTACTACTATGTGTTTACTTTAGCCAGGCAGGCTGCTTTCCTTTACTTCCGCTCTCCACTTCTTCGCTACTACTTCTTGCTTATTTGCAGATTATTTTTTTTTTTGTACATTTTTTGTACACCACCCTGGCATTCCAGAGGGTACGGCAACAATCAATGCATTACGCATAAACGCATGCTCGTAGCTCACATGACATCTATGGAGGCCCGCGCCAGGGTGTCTTACGCGGGTATAACAAAACTTCAAGCCAATTATACTGTATACAACATATCGTCGCTGTCGGGCAGAAACCTTGTATCTCCATATTTCGTCATTTTACTTTCTTTTCACAAATCAATGCCATTGTTTAGCCTTCACATCTGTCTGTGGGATATACAAATATTTAAACAGTGATGAGGCGAGTGACGAGGATATGGACTCAAATGCTAGAGATGCGACAGGATGTCATTCACTGTGAATTGAACCTGAATAACCACAGGGATTAGGACTGCACGATATTTTGTTCACATCACAGGATGTGCGATGTTAACGCTACACCTTTTTTGCAGCTTGAAAGGAAAGTAAAGTTTACTTTTACTTTTACACCTATCTCCTTTTACATGATTGTTACCGGCCGACCCTTCCCCTTTAAAGGACAATTCCGGCGCAAAATGAAACTAGGCGTTAATAACATGTATACCGAGTGGAACGTTCTCTGGGATATATTTTCATGCTAATCGAATGTGTCTCTAGCTTTAAACAAGCTACCGCAAACCGGTGGTTAGCTGCTAACGCTAGCTTTCGGGGCAGAGGGTAAATACAGTAAAAGGGTAAAAACAGTCACGACGCACGCCGTGCAACCAGTAACCAGTAACATAGCTCAAACACAGCGTTCGTGATTCGACTGCTTATGACAGATAAACATGAACGCTACTGTCTTTATAATCTATCTTTTTAATAACCTGTCTGTACACTTACAAAGTTCTCAATGCTTCGGTTTACATGTAGGGATCCTCATTATGCTACCGTTGAAGTGTGGTGCTATTTTGAGCCTTGTTAGTAGAGTTTAGATTCTCGGCCCGACCCGAGTTATTTTCCGCCACTATCCCGGGCCAGACCCTTGATCAAGCAATTTTTTTAATTTTATTTATTTATTTTTTTTATCCATTACCTTATTATCCTAATTGGGTGGGGAGAAAGCTATGCCATAATCAGAAATATTATAAATATATATATAGGCTATATAAAAGTAACAAATGTGTACAAAAGTTAGGCTGCAGTTACAAAATGCAGCACGTGTCATGCGCGGAGTCTCCTCCTCTCGCACGCATCACACTGGGAGCTTGAAGATGTAAAGAAAAAAAGAAAAACAGGAGAATTAACTTTGAGCAAGTGTGGAGGAAAGTCGGAGGTATGGAAGCAGTTTAAACAAGTTGTGGGCAGTGACAACAATATGGTGTTCATCATTGTTTCTTTTTTTTACGTTTCTTCATTCGGATCCACTTGCGATCCGTTCCATTCTGAATAAACAAACAGCGCAGTTTACAGGCTTCGTCCTTGTTGCATTATTCTAAACAGTTCAAACAACTGAATTGTAGTTGAGAACATCAGTTATAACGGCCCACGTGTTAAAGAAGTGTCGGGTTTAAATCGGGCTCGGGCTCATAATGTTACAGTCATAATGTTACTGTCATACAGTTAATGTGTCGGGCCGAGCCAGTCTCGGATGCAACGTGCTCGGGCTCGGGTAGGTTCGGGCTTGATTTTTTTGGGCCGATCTAAGCTCTACTTGTTAGTGGTATAAAGAGAACGTTTGACTCAGTACACAATGTTATTAACCCCCTGGTTCATTTTGCGCCGGAATTGTCCTTTAAGACAGGTGGCCAATGTAAGCAACGTGTGAATGTGACGTAACCATAGGCGTAGATTACAGGGGGGATGGGGGGGTTACAACCCTTAAATAAAGTCATTTGCACCATAGCTTGATGCAGAAAAGGCACAAATTGTTGCAGAAAAATTCATCAAAATGCAGAACATGATGTGTTTGACATTACAAAATTTCAATTTTGCTCAAAAGTGGAGATCGCAAACCCCCTTAATGTTGAACCCAACGTTACGCTGGACGATACGTTTGTCCGACGGGGTTTGTAATGGGAAGTGAGGCTCTCCAATGTGTGGAAAAGCACTGTAAGCGGCAGCTGCCCCTGACACAGTGGTGCACATTATTTTCCATGTGTAGTGAAGCTACAGTAGTCAGTGTTTTATGTTTGCTGCAAAGACAAACCACAATCACCTGATTAATGCAACGTTACTTATCGCAATGTCTCCCGGCCATTTTTTAACCGCGGAGTTGCCAGAAAGCTGCTACCAGCCAGGCTAAAGCTAATATAATTGTTTATCAGTGTTTTAAGCCCCCAACGTCTCCTTCCAGGCAGCGCTGCCTGGAAGGCACGATGATTAGGCAATGGTTATGGTTATGGTTAAGGTTAGGGTTAGGGTTAAGGTTAGGTGCCTTGAAGTCAACGGTCACAGCGTTGCCTGGAAGGAGACGTTGGGGGCTTAAAACACCATCGAGCAATATAGTTAGCCTTAAGAATCAAGGGGTCTGTCCCAACCAACGTTATGGTTCAGAGCCTAGAAGCTGGACACATAACCCTAATCTACAACAGCAGTCTGTGTCTGATATAACCTCATTTACACTGATAGAAGTGTTCTTGGATGCACAGAGTGTGTTGCTAGTGCTCTGCATGCACAGCCAACCACCAATCACAATCAATCTTGATCAATTTATCTAACAAACAAGCGTGTAGTCACAGCACTTACTTGCTTTGGTGTTTGTAAAGCATTAAAGTTCAACAAAGAATTGTTCGCATCAGCCCAGTAGTCGAGGATGATTTATTATTTCCAAATAGAGCAATTTATGTCATCTTGTAAAAATTACAGTCTTTTTACATATCGCAATATATATCGCAGGGACAAAAAATATCACAATGTCAGTTTTTTCCAGTATCGTGCAGCCCTAACAGGGATATTTAGTTTGTTAATTTTGTTGCTTTCTACTGAACTCAAATTTGTAGTAAGTATTTCAAACTAAATACTGTAAAAATATTTAGTTAGTCAGTCAGGCAATCAGTGGCTTCAGAGAGCCACCGGGACTTGAATAAAAATGATGGAAACACATCATAAGGCCTGTACTGTATACCGGACCTGTAGACAGAGATCTTAACAAAACAACCTGACAATGCTGGTGAGGGTGAATAGTTTGTAAATGTAAATGGCATTTTTCAAAGTTAGCCAGCTTAGCATGGATCTAGTCTATGCTTGACAGCTCTTCTCAATCGCTTTAGGAAACTTGCCCCATGTAGCATAAAAGCACCGTGTCATGGAGGCAGGACCCAAGGTAGCAGGGGAGAGTAGGGGGAGGGAGAGGAAAGAAAAGGGGGGAGAGACAGTCAACGGAAAGGCTATTATACATTTTTCATTAAGTTTCCAGGCACTAAGCCACATCAAAGCCTCTCAGAGATAGAGGGGAGGGAGGCAGAGAGAGAGAGAGAGAGAGAGAGAGAGAGAGAGAGAGAGAGAGAGAGAGAGAGAGAGAGCGAGAGTGAGAGAAGGAGAGAGAGAGAGAGAGAGAGAGAGGAAGAGAGCGAGAGAAAGAGAGAGAGAGAGGGAGAGAGCGAGAGAGAGAGAGAGAGGGAGCGAGCGAGAGAGAGAGAGAGAGAGAGAGAGAGAGAGAGAGAGAGAGAGAGAGAGAGAGAGAGAAGTAGACACAGGATGTTCTAATTAACTTCACAGTCGCTTGCGCTCCCCCCTTCTCTGTCTCACACACACTCACTCTCTGTGTATATGTGTGTCTCTACCCTGCCCACTGTCTGTATGCGGGCCTTGTAAATTTATCACGACACCCCCCATCTAAAAAAGAAAAAAGGTTGGGAGTTGCATCTCATGTAAGGACGGATCAAGCGGCAAAAAAAAACAGGGAGGACCGGGGGGGTTTGGGAGACAGAGCGGGAAGGGGAGGGGATGGGAGGAGGGGGCGGGAGCAGACGATCAGAGAGAAGGGGAAAGGAGCCCTGAGGTGTTGCTGCTGCCACACCCGGGGAACAGGAAGAGAGGAGGAAAGACCCGCCCTTTCCACCTCTGTGCTATCTCGTGGTGCATTCAGGTCATATGGGGAAAATGCGAGACACGAGCTGCAACTTCCACAGCTTTTCAGGACAAACTCTTCTCCCGGCCTCTGAACTCTGCAGCTCCAACAATAAAAATGCTTGTTGTTCAGCAAGGGGGGGTGTGCGAGAGCAGAAGAACACTTATTCTAGTTTATGTAGTTGAAAATGTTTCTGTTCCTGTAAAACAAAGTTATTTCTTTAATTTAATGAGCGTAAAAAGCTTATCAAAAGCAACAAAAGTCTATCTTTAAGTAATTTCAACAACTTTTCCCACAGTTCTAGGGGGTAGGACCCTCGTTCCTTCTCTCACCATTCCTTTCCCACATGGAATGAGTCAACAGGAAGTTGAGTGTGCTCTTCACATTGAGCAAATTATAGACTGACTTGTCATCTTAACAGCATCGCTGAGCTGTTCGTCTACTGCCAGAGTGCCGACGGAAATCAACCCCAATGCAAAAGAGAGTAATTACATGCCTCTGTATAGGAGTGCATCTGGCGAGAGAGAAAAAAGTGAAATCAAATTAATGTGGGAAAGAGAAAGATAAACAGAAGTATGTCGTTAATGTGAGTAGTGATGGTTTCCCTGTGAATACGTTGCGATCAGCGATCAACACGGGCAGCAACAGTACGGTACAGATTGTGTGGAGCAGGGACAGAGTCAGTGCCTTGTTTAAACCACGGTGATTTGCAGCGCAAGCATGAGACAGTAGTGGCACAACTGTTTTTAATAGTAAAAACACCCACATAAGTAGGGCTGGGTAGTGAATCCAACACTTTTTAGGCACCGACCGAATTACCCCCATAGTACATACGGCAAGAGTGTAATCTACCAGTTAGCTCCGCTGGTACCTAAGCGTATGGGGCTCTGGATACGTCACCCCGTGTATTGTTGTGATTGGTCGTAGTGTTATCCAATGGCGTGCAGTGAGATTTTCAAATGCATGTTTGGTGCCGCCCCTCGAGTTGGGCCATTTTCATTACTCATTGCCAGACCCTTAATCTTTCGGATTTTGGTCTGGATTTCCATGTTGCATCACATGCATAACTGGTAGTAAAGTAACGTAAGAAATGTCCATGATTTTTTTATTTTCTTAAACATACACTACCGGTCAAAAGTTTGGGGTAACTTACACATTTCCATTCCACTCCATTATAGACAGAATATCAGCTGATCTGAGTGGGTGGCTGATCTTTAATGCAATATCTACATTGCCCATTATCAGCAACCATTCATCCAATGTTCCAAAGGCACATTCTGTTTACCAATCTGATATCATTTTAAAAGGCTAACTGAGAAAACATTGGAGAACCCTTTTGCAATTATGTAAGCACATAATGTAATCTGTAAAACTGCTGCCCTGGATAAAAAAAACAATGCAACTGGTCTCAGCTGGTATTCTGTCTGGAATGTAGTGGAATGGAAATTTCTAAGTGACCCCAAACTTTTGACCGGTAGTGTATTTCATTAAAAACAGAATCAAGTTTTGAAAATAGACATTTTGTACAGTTTAGATTTCAAACAGAAAAAAGACACAAAAAACAAAATGACAGAACACAAAAGGCAAAGAAAAAAACTAAAACAAAAATATAAACAAAAAAAGCACACAACCCACCCACTCCACTCTGGCTTAATTGGAATAATAGGCATATATACAAAATATAACAGAACTTAGTCTGGGAAGACTTACAAGTCTGTGAAATATGATAGAAAAGGCCATATATGAAAAAAACTTCAGTGTTTCCTCTGTGTCCATGATTTTAACCCAGACCACGATCTTTTTCTAAACTAGTTTTGGTGCTTAAACATAACGAAATTGCGACAGTTTCACAACATTAACGACGTGTTTAAAACCGCAACCGGTACTTGTGTGTGGTTTAGATATGAGGACGGAAATTGCTCCTGTGGGTCATATTTACTGCCACCGCTAGGGGCGCTAATGTAATGAAATGCTCCTACGGGTCCTTTTAGAGGGCAGAAATAGAATACAATACAATACATTTTATTGTCCCCGAGGGAAAATTTATCTTGGGCATCGTGTTACAAAATGTTGCTTTACAACACAAACATGTAACAGAAAAAAACATTCTAAAATCAACATAAAATCAACATAAAAACATAAACATAAGATCATAAGATCATAAAAGCATCTTAGGAGATAAAGGAAGGACACAAATGACTGTACTGACAATACTACATCTTGAAAAATGTGTGAAGTGCAAAAAGTGCTGGTGGATTTACTGCACTTTGCTCTGTTGCGCTAAGATTTACTGTTTGAGTTCAGCAGCTTGAGAATAAACAACGTACATCTCCGTATGGTTTGGATACTTGTTGGTTCGCAAACAGTCGGAAAGTTACTTAAAGGTCCCATGGCATGAAAATGTCACTTTATGAGTTTTTTTTAACATTAATATGAGTTCCCCCAGCCTGCCTATGGTCCCCCAGTGGCTTGAAATGGTGATAGGTGTAAACCGAGCCCTGGGTATCCTGCTCTGCCTTTGAGAAAATGAAAGCTCAGATGGGCCGATCTGGAATCTTCCCTTTATGACGTCATAAGGGGAAAGGTTACCTCCCCTTTCTCTGCTTTGCCCGCCCAGAGAATTTGGCCAACCCACGAGAAAGAGAGAGACATCATGGCTTGCAAAGTTGGCAGTTGGTCAAGGCCACACCCCCACCCTCCACGTTGTCATCCCCTCTCCTCCTCAATTGAGCTCAACAGTGACCGCCCACTTTTTTTCGGCTCTGTCTCCGGAAGTGTTTTTCCCCATTCAGTTGTTTCATTGACGTTTCGAAAAATTCTTATATATAGAGTTTTAAGTCTGGAACCAAGCCAACCAGCTACGAGATGAATAGTGAGCATAACACATTTGATTCGGCGCAAAAAAACATTTTGAAAATGGCAAAAAAGGCAAAAGGTACAAGACTGATTACAGTAACTATCATAGACTTCAATGGTAGAAGCTTGCTCTAGCTGTTCACGGTTTTTCTGGTACGGTAAACGTTTCCATGGTAACAGCGAGTTGGATCAATCAGAGACGTTGCTGTTTTGCTTAGGCTTGTGGGTAGTGTAGTTTTTCTCCATTAAATCGCGGATAAAACATGTTTTTCTCAAAACAAGGTTGATTTCATACGGACTTCTAGCTTCTACAGGAGCAGAAACCTTTGTTTCACAACCACGCAGCTCGGGGTCAGTCTACCTCAGATGGTTTAGACATTATGACTGATATTCTAAATCCTTATGGAGAAAATCAATGGGATTTTTACTTCCAGAGTCGGCTGTGGGCGGGACTGTTGAGGTCTATAGCATTTAAAGCTACAGACACAGAAAATGGCACATCTTAAGGAAAGCTCATTGTGGGACTGGCTCTAGTGGCTGTAATTCTGCACCAAGGCTGAATTTTGGGAAAGAGACTTCAGATACAGTATTAGGGGACCACTAAGGTCTATATAAAAGAGAATTCAGATTCAGTATTAGGGGACCACTAAGGTCTATATAAAAGAGACTTCAGATACAGTATTAGGGGACCACTAAGGTCTATATAAAAGAGACTTCAGATACAGTATTAGGGGACCACTAAGGTCTATATAAAAGAGACTTCAGATACAGTATTAGGGGACCACTAAGGTCTATATAAAAGAGAATTCAGATACAGTATTAGGGGACCACTAAGGTCTATATAAAAGAGACTTCAGATACAGTATTAGGGGACCACTAAGGCCTATATAAAAGCATCCAAAAAGCAGCATGTCATAGGACCTTTAAAGTTTGAGCAGAGCGCTAGTTTGCCTTTGTTTTGCACAACCTTGGACTTCCAGTTGATAGACGGTATCTTTAAACACCAGACAAAAAGAGATTTGCCTTAGCGACGAAGACAAACACAACAAAGATTTCACAAGCCAACAGTGGACAACTGATTAGCGCAGATAATGAAAGAACACGGGAGATGACAGCTTGAGGAGAAGTGGTTCACCTTCCCCACAGGCCTCACACCCACAGCTCTGCACACGTTAATTGGCAATGCGACCTTGGGCACAGCAAGGAAAACAGTTCTAGCTTGTTACCATGATTCATAATTGGGTTTTTTTGTCATCTTCGAATAGCACTTGAAAGATAATGAATAATTTGAGTTGTCACGTAATCCTGATGATCCCTGTTGGCTTGCTAAATCCATAACTGGCTGGTAAACAACGCCAGGATTCAGGGAGCGCCTAATGAAATTTGCTCCGCTTTCTTGATTTGATAAGTGAATTTTTTGTTTCGCTTCGCCAAATGTCAGTACCTTAGTCATGTGCTGGTGGTTGGAGCAGTTGGAAGTTGTCTGGAAATAGATAACCTTTGATGAGACAACAGAGAGGACGAGAATGAGTCTGTGTGAGGATCAATGCAGAGGTTTTAAGGCCATAGTTAAAAAAATGTTTTTGTGAAATATGAACCCTCCTGTTGTCCTTGGGTCAACTTTGACCCATTTTCAAAAAGTTTCTGTATCAGAAATTTGGGTTTCTTTCAACCAAATTGTCAAACAAAATAACATGGATGGTTCCATACAACGCTCTTCCCAAGTAAAATAAATGGTCAGTACACTACTTTCATTGAATTTGGGTGTTTTATTAAATTTTATAGCATTTGAAAAAAATAAAAACTAATAAAAGAACGTTTAAAAAAGTGACAAAAATGTCCGAAAAAGCTTCAAAAGCGTGGGAAAACCCCCCCGACAAAAACGACACAAAAAGTGCAGAAAAAAACGACAAGAACATTGGAAAAAGTAACAAAAAAAGTGTCATAAATGTCGGGAAAAGTGACAAAAACATATTTGAAAGCAAGCAGCGAGATATTACTTTCTTCAGTGGCCCAAGTGTATGTATACGACGGAACATTAGGGCCACATCAAAGAAAAAAAAATAAGGAGGAAGATATTTTTTTTATTTATTTTGCATTTCGAGAATAAAGTCGAAATGTCGAGAATAAAGTCAACATGACGAGAATAAAGTTGAACTATACCATTTTCGAGAATAAAGTCGAAATGTCGAGAATAAAGTCAACATGACGAGAATAAAGTTGAACTATACCATTTTCGAGAATAATGTTGAAATGTCGAGAATAAATTCAACTCCTTTATCACTTAATAGAGCGACTGTCCGCCATGCCAGCTGCCATGTAGGAAACATCATAGATATGGGTTACGTCCTTGGAGTGCCGTGCTCGCCTGAGCTCCACTCCATCAGGATCAGACAAATCAATTGTCTTATTGTGTCTTGTGATACAACATATGCGTAGGTGTAACCATCGATACCCTCGCATCTGTCCATTACAAGCTATTTCAGTTGGCCACCTCTTCCAAGTTTGTGTGGTTTCTCCTTCTGAACAGATGCAATTTTCGGCACAATCTCTTCAAATTCCTAATACTTATCATCATACTGTGTTTATGTGCTAAAAGAGAAAGAGTTCATGCATTTTGTAGAATACTATAGGGTCCGTGATAGGTAATATAGCTAGTAGTTTGGTTTATTCTCAAAAGTCCGACTTGATTCTTGAAATATCAAGTTTTTTCTCGACATGTCGACTTTATTCTCGACAAAGTATTTCAACTTTATTCTCGTTATGTTGACTTTATTCTCAACATTTCGACTTTATTCTCGACATTTCGACTTTATTCTCGAAAAAGTATTTCAACTTTATTCTCGTCATGTTGACTTTATTCTCAAAATGCAAAATAAATAACACATCTTCCTCCTTAATTTTTTTCCCTTGATGTGGCCCTAATGCTCCGTCGTATATGTAACCCTTACATTCACATGAGAAAAACAAAGGCTACGTTAACACCGCAAGTCTTAATGCTTAATTCGGATTTTTTGCTCAGATCTGATGTTTTTGTTGGGCTATTCACATGACCTTTTAAAATGTGGCCTATATCAGATTCCAGTGTGAACTGTTTGTGGTTTCGAACTGACCCGCATGTGCAAAAGAACAATAACAATGACATCAGACGCAGCACGCTGTTGCACTAAAGTTAGGGAGGTTATGGAGGAAGTAAGCATTTTCGCTTTTATTTCAAAATGTTTGTGTAATGGCAGCCGTAACATTAATGAGCAGGTGCTGAGGAGAAGAATGAAGAGAAAGAGAGCCAAATTGGCTATTTTTGCCTTTTGCGGGGTTATGGCTGCAAAATCACTACAGAGGTCTGTGTGGATTCAGAGACAAAGCCAGGAATGGTGGGACTGCATTGTAAATAGCTTCACAGAGATGCAGTTTTTTTGTAGGCCTAGTCAAGTTTTTAATTTTATTGTCTGTGTCTAGGGCTAACTCCCGCCGGTGCATAATTGTGACAAATGTCGATGTAGATTGACGTAAAAGTCGCATCAAATCCGCCTTGGTTGTTCACACTGCGGCCGCATTGAGAAAAATCAGACCTGTGGTCTAAATCTGATTTGAAAAAATCAGACCTGGGCACGATTTGAGAAGTCAGATTTGGGACACTTTTGCCTGCAGTCTGAACGTAGCCAAAGACACTGCAGTATGAAGCTTTTTCCGCAACAACAATGATGTGAGTTTGGCACAGTTGTAGCACAAACGGCAGTCTCGCCCAGTAGCTTTATAGACAGCTTGCCAATTAGAGTGTTGTTTAGATTGCAAACAATAAGGATCCTTTCCCTGTACGCCTTTTGAATGGCAAACCAAAGATGTGCTTTCACCTTTGTTCTCCAGCAGCCAACATCCTAACAACATGCAAAATTCTGATCTGAGGCAGGAAAAAGCTCTTTCACAACGTCATTCTGGGTGCAAATTAAATCTGTGAACACTGAAGTTTACTTCTTTTTTTTTTTGTCGGGTCTTTAGATGAGCAAGGAAACATGGAATTGCAAGACTGCAGTGTTCAAACTGTCACATCTCACCTCTAATAAAGCACAATGCTGTCTTTGACTAGTGTGGCGCAGAAGTGAAGCACGCTGCGCTGTCAATATGTTTCGCAGATGAGCCCATTAGCTCACTGCTACTGTCAGCACCAGCCTGATAAGTATGGAGCTGACTGCCTTTGGCCTTCAAAGCCCCGCACGGACTTGTACTGTTATTTGACAGATTTTCCTCTTCCTTTTGGAAAAAAAGAGTGTGGATGCTGTTCTCAACATGTCTGCTATCTGCTTGTCTCTGGTGTATCAAAAGCAGCCTGCCCTTGGTGTGGATCTCTACAACAGTGCATCAGTGAGAAACAATTGGCCTATCAGGCAGCACGAAGGGGGCTAATGAATAGATTGTGTGACTTGCCTCCAGACAGACAAAGAGATAGACAGCAGCACTGAAGCCAAAGACAGACATCATATCATCATACTGAGGCACAGCTGCACAATCATGACATGTTCTTATAATATGGTATGCTATGCAGAACAGAACCTGTCAACTGAACAACAAAATGCCAGTATTGAAGTTTAATATAAATTTAGTATGGTGTAGCACGTGTCAAACAAAAAACACAGACAGGTATCACAGAGCAGTACACCCTGTAGTATAATATAGTATACCACAGTATATATAGGACAGTATAATATGGAGCATTTAAAAAACAATAGTATAGGTAAGGGATAATGTAGCTGGTTATTCTTGCGAATATTCGCTATAATGACCAGCTTGCTCTAAATTATCCCGCTTATCACATGGCAACTTACTAAATCAATCAATAATTTGACACATAATATTGATTTGAAAAGGATTTTATTGATTTAAAAATGATTGTGTTGGTTCCACCAAAGAAAATAGTTTGTTGCGTCCATAGCAACATAAACTCTGTAGCCTTCTTAGAGAATTCAAATTAAACTAAATAAAGCACAGCATAGTAAAGTATAGAGCAAAGTAAAGTACAGTATAGTGTAGTTCTACACTATACTTAAGTGAGAACAGTAAAGGAAGTTACAGCATAGTATAGAATAGTAGGTACAGAAACAGTACAGAGCAGAGTAGTCTGGATCGACGACAGTACATTTTCAGGATAATTGCCTCACATCCTGTATCGTGTGAAACTTCATTTGATATTGTATGTGGCGTTTTCTTTTGCGGGGTGCAAATGTTCCACCAAAACAAGTTCCTGAGACTATTTTGCAGAGCCACCATTGCTGCGTCCGGAGGTTAACGCCGCCCAAGCCGATTGTGATTGGTTTAAAGAAATGCAAACAACCCAGAGAGTTTGTTCTCCTGTCCAGGAATATGTGTGTGGTGTAGCCAGATCTTGATTTATGCTTCTGCTGTGGCTCCATGCAGAGCTTTCGCCGTAGCCTACGTGAGTGGCCTGACTGGTGTGTGCGTCGATCTCTTTAAGAGAATACCAGGGCCGGTATGCGTGTGTGTGCGTGGGGAGTGTATGGTAGAGCGAGTGAGAGAGTGACGGCGATTAGCTTCACAGCGAGTAGCAACTCTAGAGGCATAGTGGGAGAAGTGTCTATCCTGTGACCACAGTCGGAAAGCTGTAGCAGGAAAAGTTAACCCTCTCCTTGATTTCATGTTGTTTATAGAGAAGGAGAACCCGGAAATGAGTAGGAGGGAATGCAACGCTACCAAGCCACGGCAAAACGGACCAATCACAGTTGTTATTTTTTGAAAGGTGCCTACAGGCTACGATGTAGGGTCTGTACCTCCACGTACGTACGTACAAACCTACGTACCCACGGCGTCGATTTAACGCAGAAGCATAAATTGACCTTTACTCCAGAGCGCTGTGGTGATAGGTCTGGCAATGTGAGACTAAGACTAGAGTTAAATCACAGTAAAGCAAGTTATAGTACAGTATAGTACATGGGTAGTATTGTATAGCCCAGTATCAGAGATGCTAACCAAACTCTGAGCTAGGGTTCAAGTCAAGTCTCAAGTCTCTCGTGTTGTATCACCTGCTGCGTTCAATCCATGCTGCTTAGAACACTGCATAGCTATATATAAGGAATATATGATGATAAGTTGTTTGGTATATAGTGACAGAAAACTCCAAAAAAGCCTCACTTTCAAGTTAATAACTGTATTTTGCCTCACAACATGAACATACAATACAGAGCAAATACTGAGGAACTGAAGAAGAAAGGACTCGCTTGTCTGTTGCTGAATCATAATGACAGATCTTGCCTCTGATTGTGCAGGCTCTGTGGGGCCATAACATAAGAACAAATACAGAAAATGTTATACCTCAAACCGCCATAATTAACATTCCCTCCCGAAGGATGGTCTGGCTAGTCCACACAGTATTCTGGGATGGGAGAAAAACATGCTCTGGTTTATTGGCATTTCTTTAAACCAATCACAATTGTCTTTGGCAGTGCTAAGCACCGGAGAAAAGCTGCGGTGCCGCTGCAAAATAGGCTCGGAAGGAACTTGTTTTGGTGGAACGTGTACGTTTAAAAGTTGTTTTAGTCGTGCAACAGAAAACTCATATTGGACAGACAGTCTAGCTAGCTGTCTGGATTTACCCTGCAGAGATCTGAGAAAAGGTTAACCATAGTCCACATACATTTTAATAAACTATAAGATGGCGCCGGAGAATGGCGACATTGTGCTGCTTTGGTTACTCTGGCTGTTAATTGTTTGTCTAAGTGTGGATTGTCTGATTAAATATGAGAGACTTGAATTACTGCATATTCAGGACAGCGTGCAGCAGCCTCCTCCAAGACTGTTGTACTCATCAAGCGACTTTGAAACCATATTGTCACGGCCGACCGAGAGGGCCTCGGCCTTGGGCCGCAACCAACCACCCTGGAAGCGAGGGAGAAGAGCCGGGGCTCTCATGCGTCTACGGAGGCGCAAACACCGTTGCCCACTGCCCAGCATAATCCTGTCTAACGTCCGATTGCTGGCTAACAAGACAGATGAGCTGTCCCTTCTGATCCGCTCCAGACGCGACGTAGCTGACTGCTCGGTGATGTGCGTCACAGAAACCTGGCTTCACGAGGGAGTGCCCAACTCAGCGATACTACCAGCCGGCTTCTCACTGTTCCGGGCGGACCGTACTGCGGACTCGCTGAAACAGAAGGGTGGCGGGGTCTCCTTCCATGTGAATGAAAGGTGGTGTACCAACACTACAACAATACATCGGTCATGCTCGCCTGAACTGGAGGCCCTCACAATACAATGTCGGCCCTTCTATTTACCGAGGGAACCAACCTGGTGGCTGTATACATCCCCCCGCAGGCCGGAGCCACATCTGCTATGCAGCAATTGGTTGCCCAAGTCACAGAGATTGAGAAAGCGCAGCCAGACTCGGTTCTTCGGTTAATGGGAGATTTCAACCATGTCAACTTGAACAAATCTCTCCCCAGGTACAAACGACAGATACACCTTGCAACGAGAGGTGAGAAAATACTGGACCAATGTTATTGCACACTCAATCCGACCATAACATGATCTTTCTAATGCCTCAACAATTAAAAACTGTTAAACGATCCACAAGGACAGTTAGACAATGGACGCCTGCTGCTGTGGAAATGTTAAGAGACTGTATGGAACAAACGGACTGGAATGTTTTCAGGGACTCATGCGATGGTTTAGACGATTTTACTGACACAGCCACCTCTTATATCAACTTTGTAGAGAACTCATGCATACCATCAAAGTCTGTGGTCATTTTTAGTAATAATAAGCCATGGTTCAACAAAGAGATAAAAAAATTATGTACAGAGAAAAATCACGCTTTTAAAAGTGGTGACAAAGATCTATATAGAATTGCTAGATCTGAATTTGAACGTGCTGTGAAGAAAGCAAAGGCTAGATACAGAGATAGTCTAGAAGATAAATTAAAAGCTAAAGACAGAGGGGTATGGAGGGGACCTCAGAGGATCACTGGGTACAAAACTAAACAGGCAGCTCAAGATGTGGACCCCCAGCTCCCAGATAAGGGACCGTTCGGTATTTATGGAATGGACCACCGGAGGAAAATAGGTCATGGGTCATGTCTTTTTATTCTTTGTTGAGGGGAGGGTCATCCAATTTTTTTTAGTCTACGGGGAAGGGTCACCCAACTTTTGTATTCATGAGTAGAGCAAAATTTCAAAGTGGCTTGTTTGGTGTATATTTATCCATGTAGCTACATGTAGCTCTCTCAGTCTCGGCCCCTGTCGCTAGCAGATGGGCTCCTCCCTGTTTAGTCAGCCAGACCTGTAGCTTTAGAGACCGTGGGATTACCCAAACTAATCGAATAAATCCCGCTCGTACATATAAACACAAACTGCTTTCCTAGCTCAATCGTGTTGTAACTAAGACATCTGATGAAAAAATAATTTTATTCATTAGCATGACTGCCGTACTGCTTAGTTCAAAAACATCCAAAACACCGTACGAAAACATAGCTGACCAGAAGCAAGCTTTTATTTTGAAAAGCCGAAACTCGGGCCGCAGATTGCACCAGCCGGCAGCCGGGAAGGCATGAGACGGGAGGTATATCCTTTCAGTCCCGGTGATTATTTGTGAAAATGTGCAAACGACAGCCTTTTCAAGGCATTTGAGAAGGAAGGAGTGGTAAGATGCAAGCTACCAAATTGATGCTCATCTGAGAAATGGAGTTTTGGATATGTTCAGTTCGGTAAGGTTACCTATGCTAAAATATACAATGACTGAGGAAGCCTAGTGACGAGTCCATAGCAACCCGTGTTGAATTACCCAGTGTGCTTTGCTGAATGGTCTCAATGTTTTATTGTTTTATTTCATGTGAATACTAGTTTACTAGATGAGTAACTTAGTATTTGAAGTAATACAGTAATGCATTAAGTATGTATTTAGTTTCCATGCTTATTGTGTTTTCACAACAATGTTAGTGAGTAAATCTACTGAAATGGCCACCACACCATAACAGAGGAGTGGGATGCGTCAGATGAGAATGCAGAGGTTTAGTCACGTATGTCTTGGCTGTAGAAAAACAATAGGAATCTGTACATCTTTGCCAAGCGCAAACCAGTACAATAAATTGTTGGGGAGGGTCATCCCTTTTCTCCCAATTATTTTGGAGGGTCATCCAAAATATAATGCTGGTGAAGGGAGGGTCAGGTCTATTTTGACTAAAGGTCCCAAAACTCCTCCGGTGGCCCCTTAATTAAATAACGAGCAGTCCCTAAGCTTAATGAATTTTTCTGCAGATTTGATTGCCCCCGACCCGACACAGCCCCTGCATTTAGAACAGACCCTGTAACCCCACCATTTGTGGTTAAGGAGCATGAAGTCAAAGCCCTGTTCCGCAAACAGAATGTGAGGAAGACAGCAGGGCCAGACAGGGTGTCTGCTTTTACTCTTAAGTGCTATGCCCATGAACTTGTCTCTGTCTTCACAGCTATTTTTAACTGGTCTCTCTGTGAGTGTAAAGTCCCTGCATGTTTTAAATCTGCTATAATCATCCCTGTACCAAAGAAATCAAATGTTAGTTGTTTGAATGACTACAGGCCTGTTGCTCTGACCTCTATTGCAATGAAGGAACGGCTGGTCTGCAAACAGTTAGCCAGTGTTGAGATGGACTGCCATCAATTCGCCTACCTTGCTAACAGGTCTGTAGATGATGCTGTATCTCTATGCCTTCACCTGGAGGCCCCTGAGTTTTATTCATAGACTATAGTTCTGCTTTTAATACTATTATACCCATTACATTATTCAGTAAACTCCAGCTGATGGGAATCAATCAATTCCTCTGTCACTGGATCCTAAACTTTTTATCAGATAGGAGGCAGGTGGTTAAAATGGGCAACCTGTTCTCCAATTCCACTACTCTCAATACTGGAGCCCCACTGGGGTGTCTTCTCTCTCCTCTGGTGTTTGGTGTTTTTTGCCCCCAATGGCGCCTTCCAGGCAGCGTGGTAATGGTTATGTTTAGGGTTAAGGTGAGGGTTAGCTGCCTGGAAGGCGCCGTTAAGACTGATTAGTGACAGTTGTGAGTCAGACTACAGATCTGAAGTGGCAGCCTTAGAGGTATGGTGTAAGAGGAACAACCTATTTTAAATGTTAACAAAACAAAAGAATTGATCATAGATTTTAGGAAAAACAGGTTTTAGGAAGTTGCAATAGCACAAGGTCTTTACAGCTCTTTTTACTGGTTTGAATGATTGTCTATGTGATTGTCTTTTATGAACTGTATGTTCCTGTGTATGTATTGCCTTTTTTTAACCTGATTTGCACCAAGACAAATTCCAATCAACTATGTTGACATGGCAATAAAGTATTGAACTTGATTGAACTTGAACTTGAATTGGCCGGAGTTTAAAATACCAATACAAAGGAAGCCCAAGGCAACGGATATCCGGCCTAAATGAGTGAAATCCGGCTGATTTTCAGGCGGCAACGGAGCAATCCTGGAAGTGGAACGTCAATGATATAGACTATGCAATTTTTGACCCTGCAAGATCCCTAAACGTTAGATGAAAATTTTTATATGTGAGATGATGTCAGACTTCTAGTGTATGGTAGGCATTAAGTGTGACTCGAGTCTCTAACTCAAGTCCCCATCTCTGCCCAGTATAGGAAGTATTACACAGTACTGTATTGGATTGTATAGATATATTATTGTATTGTTTTACATTCTATTTTAAACAGAATAGTCTATATCCTTGACGTTCCACTTCTGGGATTGCTCCGGTGCCGCAGGAAATTCCGCCGGATGCATGTCTTTTCGCCGATGTCCGTTTCCTTCTGCTTTCTTTGTGTTGGAATTTTAAACTCCGGTGGATTTGTGAGGACTATGGTTAACTGCTCCTCAGATCTCTGAGGGTAAATCCAGACAGCTAACTAGACTATCTGTCCAATCTGAGTTTTCTCTCGCACGACTATTTTACAGTGGCTCCGTGCGGAGCTTAGCGCCCAAGACGATTGTGATTGGTTTAAAGAAATTCCAATAAACCAGAGCACGTTTTTCTCCCATCCCAGAATACTGTGTGGACTAACCAGACCCTCCTCTGCTCCGCATCGTGTGAATGGTCTGGCAAAGCGAGACTATAAACAGAATGATATTATATTATAGGTGCTATAATGCATGATATTAACACACATTTTTAAGCACATCTTTTAACAGTAGTATTCTCACAGGGCCATGGTGTGTTGTGTCGACCATGAAAAATGTAAGACAAAAGTCATCGGACAGAAAAAGCCTGCACTCTTGAACTTTGAAGTCGGGGAGAAATGTGTTTCCTCTGCAGCTCTCTGCTTTCTCTCAAAGCTCCGTGCTGCCACTCATCTCATATCTCCACTGGAGATAGACTGCAGAAACCCAGTCTGCACCTCATACACCCAATACACATCACGCGTGCATATAAAAGAAAAAGCTTCTCTCTAAAGGATGCCTAATTGGTGTTTATTGACTTTAGCGCCAGCAATAGATATTGTGTGATAGTGTAATGACAAAAGATTAGCTCCTCGTGCGCGGCTGGGTAATAACAGCTGAGGTGGAGAGCCATCACACCAGATAAGCACTGTAAGCAATGTGATTATGTGGATGGTAGTGTAATCTGAGCCCTATTAATATGTTTAATTGTAACCATTTGCAACAGCCCTGAAGCTCCTACCCATGATTGCTTGGCAAACGTGCAAAGTGTTATTTCATGAAGTGCTAAGCTAAATTCTCTGTAGGCAGGCAGAGATTATAATGCTCTTATACATATACTGGCATGCTAATAAAACATACTTTGTGACGGAATTTAAAATTCAATCAGGTTGAGACAAGTGTGTGCTAAATGCATCCTGGAATTTGAATAGCTGTCTGTGTCTCTCTCTCTCCTCGCCACCAGATTGCACTCTCTGTCATTTCTTTCACAAAAATCCTCATCTTCTCGCCTCATCTCCCTTTCTCCCTTCTCTTTCTGTCGCTCTTTGTTACCACCTCTTGTTTTTTTTTTTATTCTCTGCTCTCATTCTATCCTGCTCAATTTCTCATTTTCTCCATTTAATATTTACAGCCTTGTTACTCTCTTGTTCCTCAGTCTCCCTGCACACCTAACCCCCCCCCCCCATCCCTCCCCCATCCACCCCTCCCCTCTGTCATCAGATATGGGAGCTCAGTGAAGAAAAGGCCGTCTCGACATCAAACGCCTCCCTGTCTATTTGTCTCCACCCCATCTCAACTGCAAGGGAGGCACAGCCCCCCCCCCCACACACACACACACACACACTCCTTTTTCTTTACTCCCCATCACCCCTCCTCACCTCTGTTTGTGTCTGGTTCTTACTCTCTCCTACTATCAATCTCCCCCTTCCTTCCTTCTTCCTTCCTCTTCTGTTCCTGTTTGCATCTCCTTTTCCCCTTATGAATGGATGAATGAATAATATTTTATTATTGTGTCAAGCATAAAAGAAAAAAATGCCCATCCCACATAGACTTAAAAGACACCGTTATTTACAACAAGGAACCACATACCAGAATAGCAACAAAAATGACATACATTACATAAACAAATAAACCTTCTTATCCTTTTTCCCATGCTTTAGAGACAAAGGTTACTCCATTTTGCCGTCATGAGTACACCAAAACATTTTAGGATTTTGAACAGACCCTTCATTTAAGATAGGTGCTCTTAAAGGAGAAATCTGCAGAGATGTTCACAAGTCATTTTTTGGAAGTCCAAGTTAAGTCTCAAGTCTTTGAGCTCGAGTCCAAGTCAAGTCTCAAGTCTTTGAGGGGCAAGTTCAAGTCAAGTCTCAAGTCTTTTGCCACGAGTCCAAGTCAAGTCTCGAGTCTCTGGCCATCTGATCTGTCCCTAACACTGTATTGTTAAATCTTGTAGCTACCATCCATACAGTATCAAAATCAGTTGTAGGATAACTTTATGGGGTCTACTTAACACATCCCTCTAGCCCTCGGACCTGGTGAAATATTAACCTAAGTCTGTCACATCATATGGATACAACTATAAAGATACAATGTGCCTGTTCCCAGCATTAGCACAACACTTTGCGATGGTTAGCTTGTTACCTGTGTCGATATATGCTAAATGTAATGCAATTTCATTCAAAAAAATGTCTAATGTCGAAGTGGAAATCAAGAGAAGAGTGGCAGCGCCACACCAGTTACAGAACAACACGCATCTCAGTGTCAGTCCAAATTACGCACAATAAGCAGTTTGAACTCACTGATGTAATACCATTTATTTTCTAAGTGTTAGTACACTCAGTGAAACTGAGTCCAGCGCGAGGGAGATCTGACTCAGAGGAGTAGAGGTTAGTGAGGCCAGTGTCTCCACGGCAGGTGACAGTGCGCACGGATCCGCTGCGCCACGCATGGATGAAATAATGAAATAGTAAATAGGACTACAGTAACAGACATATGTGCAGAATTAAGACCGCCCAATGTTTGGTGGACCGGGTACACCATGTTCACTTAATAGCCTACAAATCATCCACGGGATCAATTACGCATCACATGAGTTTGCCCACCCGACACAGCGTTTGTTCCTGGGGAGATGGAGCTGTGCATCCCGCCTCCTGTGCGCCATGGATGTCTGAGCCTCAGCTACTACTAACTATAAAGATACAATGTGCCTGTTCCCAGCATTAGCACAACACTTTGCGATCGTTAGCTTGTTACCTGTTACGATATATGCTAAATGTACCGTCTCTTTCACATTAGCGTGTGAGTGACTGACCTATCTGGGTGCGTTTTGAGATGCCTGATGAAGTTCGACGTTGTTGATCCGGCATCATTTATCTTGGTGCCACACACCTGCTGTTCGCTTACTGACACTCTTTACCAAGTTATTGAAAGCAAAACTAATGACAGAAGGCACAACTCCGGGAGGACTTGGTGTCGCCATTGTCAATGTATATTTTTTATGTGAGTGCGTGCACATAAGGCATAACGCATGCGTTACGTTGCACATTATGGCAAAGGGCAGGGGACATACAGCTCGTCATACGTTTCCCCAACGCATATGCACCAATAAAAGAAAATAGAAATACATGAATACATTTAGATTTAAAAAGCAATAACTGCATGAAAACATGTTGTTGACGAGTCTCGAAGCTCGAGTCTGAAGTCTTTTGGGTCGAGTCACAAGTCAAGTCTGAAGTCTTTTGGGTCGAGTCCGAGTCAAGTCTGAAGTCAGCTGTTTGTGCGACTTAAGTGCGACTCGAGTCCGAGTCTCAGACTTGAGTCCCCATCTCTGGAAATCCGGCACAAAATGATTGTGTCGATCATTCTCTGGAATATGTTTTCATGCGAATCGAATGTGTCTCTAGCTTGAAACAAGCTAGCGCAAACCGCTGATTAACTTCTAACGCTAGCCTTAGGGGGACTGGTAAAGTAAAAAGAAATGGCTATTTCTATACCACTAACAAGGCTCAAAATAGCACCACACTTCCATGGTAGCATAATCAGGCTCCCTACATGTAAACCGAAGCATTGAGAACTTTGTAAGTGTACAGACAGTTTATTAAAAAGATAGTTTATAAAGACAGTACCATTCAGTATACAAGCGGGCGCCATCTTGGGAAAACAGTCACGATCAGTCGAAGGACGAACGCCGTGCTTGAGCTATGTTACTGGTTACACAGCGTTCGTCGTACGACTGAAGTGTGGTGCTATTTTGAGCCTTGTTAGTGGTATAGAAATAGCCATTTCTTTTTACTTTATCCGTGCCCCGACGAGTAGCATTATAAGCAAATTAGCGGTTTGCTCTAAAACTGGTCACATTCGATTAGCATGAAAACATATCCCAGAGAACGGTCGACACGGTACACGTGTTATTAACCCCTAGGTTCATTTTGCACCGGAATTGTCCTTTAATTAATAGGTAATAAGGACAATACATAAGAATATGGGATTCATTCTCAACTTCTCCTAATTCACATAGTTAGCACAACCTTTTATCTTCTTGGATGTTTTTAAATCTACCAACTTCAAGTGTAAGGCGAAGGATCCTTATTTTCTTTCCCCTCTTGCCCATGCGGTGGAGAATTTAAAAGTGATATTGCCTGTAGCTGTGGAGCCTCCATCGCTCTCTGTGTGTGGAACAAAAAAAAAACAGTTTATATATCACTGTTATTTATTACTCAGACTGAATTCTTCAGAATCTTTTTTCTCTAATTTGTTTTGATCTCTGCGTGACAATTTGAATGGGTCCCTGATATCAAGGTGCCATGCCACGAATGAAAATGAAGGCTTTAGTGAATCCACAGGAAAATAAAAAAAAAATTTAAAAAACTTCATTCCTCAGTGGAAAAAGGCATCAGTGGACAAAGTGTGTAAAAATGACAGCAATTATGGAACATTTTTTAAAAGCTCCCGCGAGCATCATTAAGAAGATTGCTTTGTTCACAGTTTCTCTGTTGTCTTCGGGCTTCAGAGACATCACTTTGGCAGGCTTTGTATATGTTTGCATGTTTTAGACATGCAGTGATGCAACCAGAGGAAACCATTCAAAGGGCCAGGACAAGTTCTGCCCCGCCAACTATCCCTGGCATCTCCAACTACAGAAGCTGGGAGTTTGTGTTGCATTGAAATCGGGTGTATCCATGGGTCTGGATTACAATTGCAGACATTTTTTTGGACAAATAGTGTCGTTTTGTCGTATGATCACAATGTTTGCAAAGTAAAAGGGTATGGAGGACAAAACACATGGCAAAACAAAAACTATAACTATCAAAAATAAACTGCACTGATGGACTAAATCTCCAATTATTGCCCATCAAATGTTTTTCAAGGATTTCCTCCATTCAATACTTAATACATAACCCTTTGATAGCAACTGGGCATTGTTGTTTTAATGTTCCCATAGGTTATTATTATTTTTGTGTGGAGCTGTGCTGGATGTTATTGCATGTCTGGTTCTAATGAGTTCAGATGCACATTTTTATAAATGTGTTTATGAAAGCTCTTCATAAAAACAGTTCAGAATACAATTAGGGAGAGAGAGAGAGAGAGAGAGAGAGAGAGAGAGAGAGAGAGAGAGAGAGAGAGAGAGAGTACAGTATCTTTTGTGTAATCTTCCCTTTTCTGACAAATGGCTGAGCTTTTCCAACCTTCAGCTGGTTCCTGCGCATAAAGACTGAAAGAGAGAGAGAGAAAAGAAAATGGAGAAAAAAAACCCTGAACTGTGCTTCTGTAAAGATACACCTGTCTGAGTCAACAGAAGCTAAGAGGATCGATCCCGCACACCTCCAAAATCTTCAGCAGACATCATTTGTAATTCCTTTGTGTGAAAATCTTTGTACCTATTGATTCTTTACTTAAAGGTGCAGTGTGTCAGATTTAAATGGATCTATTGGCAAAATGGAATATAATATACATAATTATGTTTTCATTAGTGTATAATCACCAGAATGGTTGTGTTTTTCGTTAAGCTTAGAATGAGAACTTCATATCTACATAGGGAGCAGGTCCTCCTGTGACCGTAAACGTACCTTTTACAAGCCCTATTGGTGTGCGATACGGCAAAATTTGGTATCGATCCAATACCAAGTAAATACAGGGCCAGTATCGCCGATACCGATATGATACCAATATGATACCGATACATTTTAATAATTCATCATCAAATTGCTAAATCTGAATGAATTTTCATGACCTTTAAAGTGCTCATATTATGCTCATTTTCAGGTTCATAATTGTATTTAGAGGTTGTACCAGAATAGGTTTATGTGGTTTAATTTTCAGAAAACACCATATATTTGTTGTACTGCACATTGCTGCAGCTCCTCTTTTCACCCTGTGTGTTGAGCTCTCTGTTTTAGCTACAGAGTGAGACCTCTCACTTCTGTTCCATCTTTGTTGGGAGTCACACATGCGCAGTAAGGACTGCTAGCTAGTCAGTTGCAGAGTATGAGGGCGTCCCATGCTAGCAGCTAGGCGAGCATTATAACGTGTGTTCCAAAGTGACCACGTTTGTCTCTGAAGTAAAGGCTGGACTACAATAGAGCTGTTTGGAGCAGTT
This sequence comes from Sander lucioperca, assembly GCF_008315115.2. Classification (NCBI taxonomy): domain Eukaryota; kingdom Metazoa; phylum Chordata; class Actinopteri; order Perciformes; family Percidae; genus Sander; species Sander lucioperca. The sequence goes on from NC_050174.1 coordinate 24,824,243, forward strand.
TGTGAACAGTGTTTTCTGTTGGAGATGGTAAGTCCCTTTTGGACTTTGGGCTTTTTCACTTTGTAAACCTATAACATGCACAAAAAGATAAATAACACAATAAAGGAAAGGGGAAAAGCCAAAAAGCATGATATGAGCGCTTTAAGTGGTTTTGTGGTTTTTCCTTTGGATTATTAATAAGTTAAAACCCCGGACAGAATTTTCATATGCCTGTATAAATTGGTGGTGTTAACACTGTATCTTACAGCATTTTTTACAAATTCTACAGCTTGCCGTTCATTTTTGGCCTGAAAATATAGCCACACGGTGCTCCTCTTCCTCTCTGCCATTCTTCTGCTCTGTCTCTGTCCTGCCGGGCCTGGCTGCTTGATTGCTTGTTTGCCTGGCGCCGCTGAGTCACGTGACGGTACAACATCAAATCACAAGAGGGGGGAGGAGGAGCAAATTGTGCGATACGCCCACCACTAATATGTCTAAAGGAGACATTTAGCGCCAATAACAACGCCAAAGGCACCTGACCAAGCGTCCATATTTTACGTGACATTTTGTAACCCCACTCATATTTTAATAAGCCTAACTGTCCCGTCCTTGTCCCACGTGTCACGTAAACTTACATTTTTGAACCCCACCCAGGATCTTTTCCTTACCCTAACTTTGTGATTTTACCCTGCACATTAAAAAATGACACCAAGGGTCCTGACACAGAGCATCAAAAACTGACCCACGACGAAGCGCGTCAGCCCTCAGAAGGGATTACATTGGAATTAGTTGCATCTGACTGAGACGCTAAAGGAGACTTTTTGAGTCGGTAACTAACGCCAAAGGCGAGTGAGTTTTTGAAGCGCTGGGAGTGAGACTGTGTTGTCTCAACATAGAAATAACTAAAAACTATTGGACATTAAAGTGTCTTATGTGAAGCCACACAAGCAACATTTGCATTTTTATTTTCAATTCTTTTATTTTCTATTGGCAAATTGGCTTTTATTCTGCATCACAAACGACAAAATGACTTTTCCTAATAAGAATGAACACACACCACTGATTACACAGTATTAGCGAGTGCACTGTGGGTTTTAAAGTCAGTCTGACAACAGAGTCACTCCATCAATCTCTAATGCATAGCCAATGAGGGGCTCCTCCAACAACAGGCCTTTGTAAGCCACTGGCAACAGATTGATCTCTTTGTATGCTGGGCACATGTTTGCCCCTCGTCCCTAAGGCTCTCATTGTCTTCTATTTGTTTAACATGATGGAATATGCTAATCAGGCAGGCGCCGCTGAGATAAAACTAGCACTCCAGTGCTAACACACTAGCCTAACCCACGGAATAAAACTGTAACCGAATTGAGTGTTCCCCTGATAACAGAAAACTGTGATGCGAGCAAATTAAATAAACAGCGAGCTATATATTAAACACGAGGAGTCTCTTTGTGGTGCTTCTCAGTCTGGGGAGATATGAGCGTGTGCGTTTATCAAAAAACTGAGGCTGGGAATTAAACATTACCACTAGGGCATGTTTTCATGTTTATGATTGCGGAGTAGCAATTCTACTTGAAATTGCCATTTTTTTCCCCTTCATTTCAAAGAAACAAATGCAGCAGCCGAGGCCTGCGGCTCCTGGGACCTGGGGGTGTGCCACACGGTGAGCTCTTTTTATGCAAGTTTATTACACACACAGTACGTCAAAACACTTTCATGCACGCTGATTTTCTGCAGAAACGAGCGCAAAAGAGGAAAATGAGCACTCGTATAAACACATACAGTATACAAATGCAAACATGAACACTGACACTCCACCCACCCCCCACACGCCACATGCTGTATTAGGCTTTTATGTTCTTTGCCCAAACTTTTGATTGGTCCCAACAAGCAAGCAAGCAAGCAAGCAAGGGGCGCTTGTTTACTTCCTGGCAGCAAGTAAATATTTTACACGGAGTGCCTTCATGTTGGAAATCTGGGCAATGCATGGGAGATATCTCGTCAGTCAAAACAGTAAACAACCTGCAAGTTTGCAACAAGAAGGAACTCTGACAGAAGGGATGTATGCAGCTTTAACAACATGCATGTCGTAAAGAGACATATACAATACACCAGTGTCTGAAATGGGCCAGTACTCACCAGTTCTAAGTACCGGCACTTCTGATTTATGTCCACGTGAGTACCCTTACTTCTGATTGTTATTAACAGTATTTTCAGATTAATAGGCTGATGTCATAGACTGTATAGGCTATGTATCATGATTTATTGGGAGAAACCAAGCAATTTTTTTTTAAATCATACATTCAGTACCACAATATAGCCTGAATTGAATGGTCATTTGTTTCATAACCACATTTTAAGACACAATGATGATTCGACTGTGAGATTGGCAGTCAAATCAGGCTCCTTAGATTGAATAGTCGACTATTCAGAGTCACTCCTACAAGATATAGATGATGGTCATGTCATGCAGCTATTGAATTAAGGTACTGGCCCTTTTTTTCCATCCAATTCAGGCAATGCATTACACTTACATGCAAACACATATGCATATGATCAAAGCATGAACATTTGTAAAGCAAGTGAGATATGTCTCCACTCAGGGAATTACAGAATGAAACAGGAGGTTTGTGTAAGATATTCAGGGTAATCTTCTATACATCATAGAGAAAATCAAAACAGGGTAAAACCGCTCCCCTGCCGTAAACACTGTCAGTGTTATAGCTTGGTTTCTTTCTTTTCCCTAACCTCAATGTAATCTTGATTTGACCTGAAATCTAAACACGAGCGTGAGCTGAACATGACTCCACTTTTGACTTTTGACGGTGTTTTTCATCCTTCTGTGTCTGTGAGGACTGTTCAACCCTCACAAAAATAAACATATCAAAAACATAACAGAGTGGAAATGGAAGGGAAGGCTGCTGCCCACGAGTGTGTGAAAGAACCCAAACAAGCCTTGTGTGCACCCCCCCCCCCTGCCGTAATAGCCTTTTAATTGGAGGCCTTGCGTCTGCTTGAGCGCCAGTGGAGGAATCTGTGTCATTCGCCTCCAAGTGACACGACACGAAGCGCCCTGCTTTTATTCCACCACTGGGACAGAACTTGCCAGGGACTTTTATTTGACACCGAAATAAGATCTGGCCGGCTGAACTAGCCGCATAGCCTGTCCTCGGAAAGATAGGGGAAAGACGGAGAATTAGAGGGAAAACGAGAGGGGAAAGTGACTGAAAATGAGAGAGCTAAATCGTACCAGAGTTAAAGAGAGAGAATAAAAAGAAATACAGGGAAAAAAGTGGTTGAGAGAAAAAGGGAAGGCATGTTTGATACTGGCATCGTGTTCCACAGAGCTGTAGTTTGACACTCAGACCAGCATAGTGTCAGAGTATGTGAGTTGGGTAAAATGGGTTCAGATTACCCTAAGGCAAGCAGAAATGTACACGAAAAGTGTGTGTGTGGCAAAAGAAATGGAATGACATAAATGTGTGTTAAGCCGCTGCAACTTTAGTAATGCTGGCTTCCAAAAAACCAAGGAATCTATACTTTGTGTGGGCTGTAATTCAGCCACAGTGAGGTGTGTAAAAGTAACAAGACAGAAGTTGCTCCATAAATACAGTCCTCTGACGCACTATGGGGAGAGCAGTGGCCCCCAACTAGACGGAACAGAATATCAAATTATTTCAATTTTGACCTTGTTGCCGCTGACCTTTCATATACCTGCACTGCGCTTTGCCTCTGCTCTTTCATTTTCAGGTTCATAATTGTATTTAGAGGTTGTACCAGAATAGGTTTACATGGTTTAATTTTCAAAAAACACCATATATTTGTTGTACTGCACATTGCTGCAGCTCCTCTTTTCACCCTGTGTGTTGAGCTCTCTGTCTCTAGCTACAGAGTGAGACATCTCACTTCTGTTCCATCTTTGTTGGGAGTCGCACATGGTAAGGACTACTAGCCAGTCAGAAGCAGAGTAGGGCGGACCCTGACAAGCAAGCCAGTGTAAGCCAAAACAAACCCGCTTCAGCCGGTAACCTATGGCTTTGGCTCAGCCGTACAACCTAGACTGGAACAAGAAGTTTCAGAGAGATAAGTTATTTAAATATTAACGAATTAGTCTTTAAGACATGGCGATACAACTATCTGAACTCTTTGGGCGTGCCACACTTGCAGCTAGGCGAGCATTATAACGTGTGCTACAAAGTGACGCAAAGTGACTCAAAATGACGCACGTTTGTCACAGAAGTAAAGGCTAGACTACAATATTTGGAGCAGTTTGTGAACAGTGTTTTCTGTTGGAGATGGTAAGTCCCTTTGGGGTGGACTTTGGGCTTTTTCACTTTGTAAACCTATTACATGCACAACAAAGATATATAACACAATAAAGGAAAGGGAAAAAGCCAAAAAGCATGATATGAGCACTTTAAGTAGTACTTCCAGGAAATGAACAACCATTCATGGGTTAAGTCTTGTGTTTTCCCCCGTAACTTCTTCCAGGACATGATCTCTGCTCCATCGCTTGAAAGCCGTGTGTTTTGGGACCCATCAAAGACCCCAACCTAATCGCTATGCAGATTTACGCGGTTTTATACTAGGTCCTTCGGTCATAAGTATTACAGTCACTAGTGGTCGCTACCTTACAGTGGCAGTCAATGTAAGGCAGCAACCACGACTTGTCTTCACAAGGTAGCCAAGCCCTAAAGCAGTGTTTTTCAAATGGGGGTATGCATACTGTTAGGGGTACTTTGGAGTACTGCAGGGGGTATGTGAGATTTGCATTATTCCTAAAATAATTATATTGTAATAATGAATAAATGTAGCGATGGATTCTAAACATTTGAAATAACATTTAAATATTTTTCAGTTGCAATGTTATTTAGTAAATCAGGCAATGATGCTGCAGTGCTGTAATATACCTCTTTATATAGCCTTTTTTTCTACCAAATTTGTTTTGCGCTGGTCAGGGGGTACTTAGCTGAAAAAATATTTCAAAGAGGGTACATTATTGAAAATAAGTTTGAGAACCACTGCCCTAAAGCATCCCCTGCTTTAACATCAATTTTTTAAAACAAAAATACAAAATGAACATCATGCTGTATTGAAGAAGACTTGAAACTAGCGATTGAGACCATAAAATCATTATGATGTTTACTGAGGTAATAAATTAAGGTACTTCACTTTTCAGTGGCTCAGGTGGTAGAGCGGTCGTCTACCAATCGGAAGGTCATTGATGCAATCCCTGGCCCCTGCAGTCTACATGTTGAAGTGTCCATGGGCAAGACACTAAACCCTGAATTGCTTCCAAAGCTGCGCCATATTTCGGTTTGCAAATATGTGAGACACTGGAACTTGGTCCGCAGTGATGTACTTAGTTATAACTTGAGTTATAGGGCAGAAAAAAATATATAGTGCAGTATAGTCTTTTAACACACATAACTTAAACTATGAGTTATCTTAACCCAGCAGAGTTGGGTTGTACAATCAACCCAACTTGCAACCCAGTGCTGGGTCAAATATGGACTAACCCAACGCTAAGTTACATTTGAGCATGTTGGGTTGTAGAACCCAACATGCTGGGTTGAGGAACCAACCAAACATGTCGGGTTAAAGTAACCTAGCGTTGGGTTAGTCCATAGTTGACCCAGCGCTGGGTTGCAGAAACAACCCAAGTTGGGTTAAATTCAACCCAGCAATTTTTTGTGTGGTGTGTGCCAGTGTGTGAATGGTGCTTGTAGTGTGTAAAGTGCTTTGAGTAATCGTTAAGACTAGAAAAGCACAATATAACCTTTATTTACATCCACTTCTTTTATACAGTCTATGGCCAGAGCACATAATAAAAACATGACAGAGATATTATAACACTAGTAGCCACAATGATAGCACAGCATAATAATCTCACATTCACTTCACAACATGTCAAAGACGAAAAATGGAATTTCCTAGTATGTCAAAACTGAATACATTATGCACAAGCAGCAGGGTATAGCTCTTTGACTATTAAGGCATTATGAGGGCTTAATTTAGCATGAATAGGTTTTTGCATTATAAATAATTGAGATTGGTATAAATTAACAGTTATAGTCTCAGTGGGGAGGAGGGTTGTGAGATACAGCCCTGTTTGGTGGCGCATTACACACAGCTGAAAAAAAAGACAGCTGTGAAAAATGATGCCCTAAGTTCAAAGCAACTTCAATCAGGATACATTTCTCTGCTTGATGAATAATTGAGCAACAGCCTGAACAGCCTTCAGTCCTATCACTTTTTTGTCACGCTTTTGCATGAATAAAACACTGTTTGGCCCGCAGAGCTGTCTGCGTTGCAGGGATACGGCACTGTGTAGTAACATGGAAATTGCTCTAGGTATCTTTCTCTCCGGCTACTCCCTTTGGTTCAGAGTCGTCTGCCCCTACATTTCTAATTTTGCTTGTCTTTCTCTCTCTGTCCTAAACTTCTATCTGTCTCCCTGCCTCACTTTCACTCTTTGCCATTTCTCTCTCATTACTTCATTATTCTCTCTTTTTCAGCCAGCAGTGCCTCTGTTAAGAAACATGAATGGATAATTTGCCTCTCGGTGATTCAATAAAAAGACATACTTGCAAGCCAACTTACAAAGAGGTGCTTCTCCCTTCCCATGAAACTACATCTTGAGGTGAGAAAGCAAACAAGTTGTTGTTTAGTTGAAAATTGGTTCCTACTTTCTCAAATTTCAAAGCAAATAATGAAGGTCTCATCCCAACCTATAGAGACAGAGCGCACTGGAGGGGAAACAACTCTCCGCTCTCCATTGACTTGTATTGTATGAAGGTGCCTCCTTGTCAATTCCTTCTGCTAGCAAACAACAGAAAAATGCCTAAAAGCTGCTTTGTGGTGGGAGGCACTACCAACATGGTAAAGAACCCATAACTAAGATTTAATAAGCTGCTGAACCGAAAAATTTTGCTTTTATGAAGACAACGTGGATACAGACGTGAGGAATCAGCAGGAAGATGGGAAGATGGTGGGAACCTGACACTACACTAACATTATGTCTGACATTACGTGTGCAGCAAGCATTTTGTTACCAAGTCAAATGTCCAAATGTCAGTTTTAGGCTAACTATATTTCTGTAGGTTAAGCTAAAGCATTTGACAGTGTGAACTTGTCTTATAGTGGAATGTAGATACATACAAAAACGATAGTATTATGTTAGCTAGTGCCTTAGCTTGCTAAAACATAGCTAACATTAGCTTACTAAAAGCTAACTCTCTGGTAGACGTAGGTTGCTAAAAATAATCCTTTGACATGCTTAAATCTTATGGTTTTAGCTAGCTACAGGCAGTTTGTTAGCGTTTTAACCTCCTTATGGCGTTTTTCCATTACATTATACCTGCTCGACTCTACTCACCTTTTTTGGTTTTCCATTATGAAAAAAGTCCCTGGTACCTGCCAACACGTACTTTTTTTAGTACCACCTCCGTCGAGGTTCCAAGCGAGCTGAGGCGATACCAAAAGTGACGTGAAAACCTGCAGACTACTGATTGGTCGAAGAGAATCGTCACTAATCACTGCGGCATCATTGCTAGCGACAGACTGGGGTGTCCTGAACAAACCCGCCATTTTTAAATAGTTTAGCCAGCTGTGTTTTTTTTGTGAGCTTCTTTTGAAACTAAATTTGTCTTCTGGCTGTGGCAACAGCCACATGCCGAGAGTCAAAAACAACACACCTTCGACGTGTGTCACGTTAGGTCACAGCAGTTTCCTGCGGCGTCGCTATGACGACCAGCCACGCTCGCCTCACGCATGAGGCGGTACTAAATCTGCAATGGAAAATGGAGGACTGGGCAACGCGGTCGAGCCGAGTAGAGCAGGGGCCCGTTTCAGGAAGGAGGTTTAACAAACTCTGAGTCTAACCCTGATGTCTGAGTTGATTTACCCTGAGATGGGGAACACTGAGTTTTCAGTTTCAGAACAGCTGATATGAGTTGGTTCAATCAACTCAGAGTAGGTTCACGCGTGTGCACCACCACAATAAAAAGGCAGCATAAATGGAGCCATGATACTACGATTCACCATGGTAACAACCACAAACAAACGGGTTGGCGGAAATACTCATGCGCACATACAGCGAGCGAAAGCAACACAGCGGCTGCTGCAAAAGAGCGAGAATTTGCGTGGGAGAAAATTGCTGCTAGAGTAAATGTGTATATTCCAATATAGTGTATATCATATTTAATCATAAGTATAGCCTAATATTACTGGTGAAATGGTATTGAACCTATAATCTATTTAATTTAGGTGCAATACTGCGGGCGAAAAAGTACTAGGCCTACTAATCCCATTCTGAGGCTGCAGCACCATCATTAACAGAATTATAGGTAACACTTTACAATAAGGTACACAAAAAAATAGGTAGTTAATGATTAGTTACTGTTTTGGAAAGAGTAACAAATGATTACTGTTTTTCAGAAGGGTAGTTACTGTTTTTTGAAAGAATAACGAATGACTTGTTACTCTTTCAAAAAAACAGTAACTACCCTTCTGAAAAACAGTAACTAATCATTCGTTACTCTTTCAAAAACAGTAACTAATCATTAACTACCTATTTTTTGTGTACCTTATTGTAAAGTGTTACCGAATTAATAATTCATAATCTTTTATTTCAAAGGGTTTACATCATTCACCTGCAATACTGTGGAAGTCCTTTTTAATGGCTCTTACTGGTTCGTGTCCAGGGAACACTACAAAAACGTTTAAAACACGTTTCAGAGCGAGTCACACTCACACTTCTGACGGCGCTTTGCTATACAGTGGCTTTACTAAATTGCTCCGCATCACCTATATTGTAAAGAAAACTGCTGTTTGCAAAAAAACGTAATGTGACACAAATAATCTGCTGGGATGTAAGAGCATGTCCACGATGGGTGATGTTAGAGATATGAGGACGGATAAGGTTATGTAAGCTACATAACTGATAGACTGGGAAGAAAAACGATACAGCTCAAATAGGAAGTTATCTGGAAATTAAAACGTGTCGGGGCCTCAATATCATCTCCCGATCTTCTTCATCAATGGGATCATCGACAAAAGGAAATGCCATCTTTTATAGTCTGCCTAACATGGTTAATAAACCAACACGTTTTTTTATTCATACCGATAACAAACTGCGCTAAAATGCGTCTGATACAGACTGAATGAATGAATGAGCAAATGAAAGAGCGCTGTGTCAGAGGGAGGAGACTGAGAGAAACTTGAGGTTTATTGAAGAAAACCTGTTCCCGACCAGATTAGGTTCACAGGCTCAGTTACCATAGTATTTGACTCTGAGGTGAAGTTACCATAGTAACTGACTCTGAGTTACCTCTCTTTCTGAAACAGAAAACCCAGAGTTTCCCTCATCTCAGGGTTAACAAACTCAGAGTTTTCACTAAACCTGCTTTCTGAAACGGACCCCTGGTACTAGCATTGGGTAAGCGCCATTATTTGCATATTGTGGCGCAGACTGTTTTCCCCTCCGGTTGGCGTGGTTTTCAGTGTATGGCGCGAGGCGCTCTCTGTCTCTATTGTGTGCAACATTTTTGTGATGATAGCATCCTTGAAATGTATTTGTAACAGTATATTTTTTACATAAAAAATCTGTATAGCAAACTTTAGATAAGCATTTCTGTATAACAGACATTACTGTATCGGTTTGCGGACTTTATAATTCTTCTCTACTTGTGCTACTGTAATTGCAAAAATTACATTTAAGCATGATTCTTAATATTATTGTTTTATTTTTTTCTCTGTTTCTCTCGCAATGCTAAAAGGGAGTTTATCTCATTCCCACATGGAGATTCTGATGTTCACTAAACTAAAGTGGAGTTAGAAAGTCTGGAGCTGAATGTGTACAGCCTTAGTGATTCAGGGAAAGAATGCAAAAACACACATACACCAATAACCTCCTCATCAGTTCTACAACCTAACCAAAGCCCATATTCTGAGCTTTCCAGTTCTCTACAAGCCAGGAAGACGAGCTCGGAAAACAGAGGGACGAAGAGATGTTTTGTGTACCACCGCCCAAACCTCAGACTCGACTCTTGGACATGACCGACAGCATCCGTCACACCTGCACCATGTCTTTATTTTGTTTCACTTTCCTATTTTCCAAAACCTACACCTGCTGCACCGAAATACTTCCACCACACTACTGTTACACTACATTTTAGCAAATACCATTATACCGTTATTACCACTTGTGGGCACAGAAGCCGCCATTTAAGAATAGTATAGGTTCTTTAAGGCAAAAATTACAAATTGGTAGTTTGGGTCTTTTATTTTAGCTATGTTCTACTCCAGTGCAGAGAACCCTTTTTGTCTGCTGCCCTTAAGCACAGAAACTACCGATTTACATAAGTTTAATGGGTGAAACAAGTCCGAGAAGGTCATCCTATCCAAATTATTTCCGCAGCCCTCACCTATATTCTTGACCCTTTGAGATTTGGAGCGGAGAAAAGCGGGACAATCTGTACAGAAACCACCATGAACTTCCCCCCCTAATGTTTTTTAATGAACAGAATCTAGCTCAAACTCTGTCTTCTCATTATTTTTGCATCGCATGGGAGCGATCATACTGCATATTTTAGTCAGAGTATATTTTAAATGTCCCCTGACATACAGATACATTTTTCCCTTTATCTAAATAGATGCACACATAAGATATTGAGAGACATTACAAAAAGTTGAGCTTATTGCATGTTAAGTGCTTTTGTGCAGGCACTTTCAGACTAACACATGAACAACTCACAGTAGGACACTGAAGACAACATTCCCATCCGGCCAGCTTGCAATATGTGAAGCCTCTACTCAGCAGGTTTAGCACACGTTTTTATTAGAGTAAGTGCTGTTGTCAGTCTGTCAGGGTCAAGTGTTGTTTACAAATCATCAAAATTAGATTGCACCTCAATAAAGCTGCCTTTTGTTGGCCACTTGTGAATATGCAATTGCAGGTCAAAGCAAGGTGACATAGTATAGGGTATTCATCAATGATTGGCCCACAGAAGGGTTGTGTACTTCAGGCTTACAGTATTATACTACAGTGCGTAGCTGAATAGGACATTTTACAACTTTTATCCCACCCCTGCTGGTCATATTTTAATGTAAACATTTCAAACACTTTTCCTAGTTGAAGTGAAAGAAGTTCCCGAGCCGTGATCCTGAGGGCTGCGACTGAGAGTTCATTAAATGCGATGATGTCGTCATCCGGCGGACTTTCAGGAAATGCGTCGGGCAAAGGGAAAGGGTTTGGCTCACAGTCTGTCATGGAGAGTAATGGCATGTCAGAATGCTGAGAGGAAACTCCTAATGGTGTACACTTCAATATTTAATGCCTTCGTTCTGGCCCTTTCTGTTTTCTGCTGAGGGCAGTTATGAATGGAGGCTCCATATTTCACGGCAATAAGAGTTATTGTAATGGTGAGCGGAACAGTAGCTCAATGGGAGTGTGTTTTGGGACAGAGTTATGGTGATTTACGGCTGCTTGCTGTGGTCGTAGGCCGCTGTGTCTGTCCTGCAAAGGAAGAATTGGAAAGAATGAAAGACAGTTATCAGGACTCATAATTGGTAGTTGAGTCCATGTCATCCATAGGGTTGTAGAGTAAAAACAGAAAACAGAAGACGAGCCTGTGATTGGAGGAGGCAATGCTATCTCTGTCCAGGGGTGGAGCAAGAGGTGGATAGCTTCGAGGGCCCTAGCCCCAAATGTTTTCTCAAAAAACCCAAAACATTTAGGCTGACTTTACTCTCTTTCAGAGGCTGTAGTGGGCTCTGTTTTGAATCTAGAACAAAAATAAATATATTGGTATCATATAAAACTAGACAATCTAAGGAATCCATTGGTTCCATGTTGTGCTAGCTCCTTGGGAACGGGCAGAAATAATGCTCCAAAGTTAGGTAACATTTTGGAAAAACTGGCATTTAAAGGGTCCCCCTGACCTCCCATCCCATCATATCTGAATAAAAATGGGTTCTATGGGTACCCAAAAGTCTCCCATTTACAGATAACCCCACTTTATGATAATCCCATGCAGTATTTCCATGACAACTATGATGTTTTTCCCAGATGATGTACCGATTTATATTATCAAATGTCTTGAAAAATAATGGAAATTACTGCCGTAAATGGGGAAAAAAACATGCCCCGGGCCTCCTTAAGTTTCGGCTGAGCCATGAATGTTTACAACATCTGGCTCCACCCCTGTCTCTGTCTGTGACCAGGCCAGCACACATTCAAGACGTGGAAAAAAAAGAAGAAATTGCAAGTATTGCATACTAATATGAAAGCACACACTGCTGCCCACACACACGCAACACTTTGTCAGCACTTTCCAGTTCTCAAGGTTAGGCCCCATCATCCAGATGGGACTGGGAATAAAAAATTATCCATCTCACATCTCAAGTTATTTAATGTAGAAGACATACAATTGGATTTTTGTGAAATGGTTTGAAAATATGTGCCGCTGGGCTGTGACCTTTTCACTTGTTCAATTCAACTGTCGTCTTGCTACTTTACATTGAAACAAGTGGAGCAATGTGCCTCACATTGTTACGTGCCACATGAGACAATAGTGGAAATAATTGAAATTATTTCAGCCCACAGTCAGGATTTAAACACTGAAAAGAGGATTAAATGTCTTGTTCAAGTAGACGACTGTGAGGGAGGGTGGAACAGTAAGAGAGGAGGGAAGGATATCCTGCCAGCGCTGGGTGACATTTGACCCGGGATATCCCACTTAAGATACCAGTCTACTCTCACCGTGCCAAGGTCATGGCACTTCCCCTGCTGTTGTACTGTGCCAAGGCCTACTTTTGATAACACCACACTGTAACTGCAAAATCAGTATTTGTGGTACTTCACTGTCACATGGTGTCATCGTTTTCCCTGCCGGTCGGGGCCTTCACTGGGGAGGTTTATCAGGGTTTCTGCGGGGTCTTCAAAAAAGTCTAACATTTCAAAATCAAAATGTTAGGCCTAAAAAAGTCTAAAATTCAAACAAAAAGTATTGTGTTCTAGGTCTTAAATCATTTTAAACAGCTCTTCATTTTCCTACGTCCATGCAACGCTACCTCTAATGCTCGTTTTTTTAAATTCTGTGGTGTTGTAGTTATTTCTTTTGCTAGTCCAAATATAATTTTGCTGTATTACGACTACAAATGAGACCAACATGCAACTTTTATTGCAGCCAATCAGCTTTCGTGTTATTGGCGCGAGTCTCTTTTGGATTGTACCACAGACATTAAACAGATTTTATCCGTCGACTATGGGGAAGTGCAGGTTTAGCGATACTTGACTTGAAAAGTTGAATTTAGGGCTTAGTTGATGTTGTGATAAAGGTCTTAAATTTCATTCATAATGGTCTTAAAAAGGTCTTAAAAAGCCTTAAATTTGACTTGGTGAAACCTGCAGAAACTCTATTTATGCTATCCCCTCAGATCCCACTTCCTTCTGTGCAGAATCACATGTCACACATTCTGCATTTAACACGTGTAGAAATAGAAAATGTCAGCCTACGAGTTACACATTTACTAGTCTCGCTTTGCCAGACCTTCCTGAGGGTCGACACAACATTCTGGGATAGGAGAAAAACGTGCTTTGGTTTATTGGTATTTCTTTAAACCAATCACAATCGTCTTGGGCGGTGTTAGGCACCGGGAAAAGCTGCGATGCCGCTGCAAAAAAGCTTCGGGAAGGAACTTGTTTTGGTGGAACGTTCAAAAGTTTTTTTAGGACGTTTTCACACCTGAAAGTCCGAATCAAGGTCCGGACCAAGGTTCATGTTTTTGTTACATTGTATACATTTGATCCGGTAAGTTTTGGTTTCACACTGCAGTTATGCAAGCGCACTAAAGATCTATACGTGACAAAACTACGTCCTGCCGTCATCACATACGTGAGATGCGTCTCCAGATACTTATAATTGATTGGTTTGTAGACGGACTTCCCCGTCCTCTCGTCTCTTCTCTCTGTGTCGGAGTTTTTTCAACTAACTGCTGCTCTCCCCTACTGCCTCTTTTAGTTTTGTTGTGATGTTGAGAAGCGAGACACGGGAACTTTCTTTCTGGAACATTTATTCAGAGACAAACGGAAACCTACACTGTATATTTACTACCACTTAACAAGTAAACTGCTGATGTATTCTCTGCTCTGATAGCCGACAGCTGTCTGCTCTGAGCACATTCACCGTCACTCACTCTCTCATGTAGCCTACACACTAAGCACTGAGCTGTTCCTTAAAGGAGCGTCCTTGTAACGCAAGGAGAGCCAGCCAGAGCTTCTTGTATTTGATCCGAAAGTCCGAACCATCCAAAAAATGCTTTCACACTATAAACGAACCGGACCATGGTCCGGACCGAGACCACCTCTTTTTATCCGACCAAAATTTGGTCTTTTGATCCGGACCGTGGTCCGGGGGAGGTTTCACACCTTGGTTCGGCTCAAACTGAAAAGTCCGAAAGTCCGGACCAAATGAGATAGGTGTGAAAACACCCTTAGTCGTGCGACAGAAAACTCAGATTGGACAGGTAGTCTAGTTAGCTGTCTGGATTTACCCTGCAGAGATCTGAGGAGCAGTTAACCATAGTCCTCAGAAATCCACCAGAGTTTAAAATGCCAACACAAAGAAAGCCCAAGGCAACCGATATCGGGCCTAAATGAGTGAAATCCAGCGGAATTTCCATCAGCAATGGAGCAACCTCGGAAGTGGAACGTCAAGGATATAGACTAGGCATTTACCGACCATCAGCAGCTGGCTTAACGCAGCTAACTCCACGCAGCTCTCCACAAGTCCAGTCCAGTCAAGGTGAAGTCCAGTGAAGCCATTGGGTTACACACCCTCCAACTCTGAACAAAACCTAGCTGGTAAAGTTTCGTCACTGCGTCTTGCATGGTTATTGGGCCAGGTGCGTTAGGGTCCCTTCCCTACTTTCTACCCCCTTACTTCCGGGGCACTTGTCCCCCCCACCACCATCTCCGAACTCAGCTATCATTTTGATCTCAACTACACCTGTACAGTTTCATGACTGCATATTGCACATATTGCACGGTTGTGACACTGTTGCCGTGACAAAAACTGTCCTCAGACAGACAGACGGAAAGATGAATTTGAGTGAATTTCAAATTGTAATTGTGCATACTACTCATTTCTTCCCAAAACAGTAAGTGACCATTTTGATTGGCTTACCAACTGAATTAGTTCTTGGTCAGATGAAGTAAAAGTTGTGTTTGTTTTTTTTTAATTATATTTGGACAGATATTTTAACCATGTCAACTTGAAAAAAGAGAAATGTATCATTTATTTGTAATACAAATAATAAACAAATGTGTACAATGTATCTTTATTTATTTACATAGCACATTTAAAACAGCATAAGCGGACCCAAAGTGCTTTACAACCAGGGCAGATGGGGATACATAGATAAACAACAGCTGGCTACATTAATAAAAAAGTACATAACAAACACAACACCACAGAATGTAATACAAAACAACTTGCATGGTAAGACCAACGTAAAAAAAGAAAGACGTTAGAAGAGTGAATTAAATCAGCAATGGCTTAAAAATCAGTATAGGGAATATGTGAAGACATGTATGTCATGTAAGAAAAAGGGGCAGACTAAGGTCAGTTACAACAAAAACAAAGATGGACCCCAGAGCTTCTGTTGAGGTTGAAAATACTCATACAAATTTGATGGGCCAGAGCTTGACGTTTTAGCCTGCCAGTTGCCAAAAGGATGGGAATGGGCAAGGGTAAAGAGGGATAATGTGCCAAGGCAAGAAACTGAGTTGTGGTGTGAAGTGGTGAGGGACTAGCATTAGCCTATGTAGCTACTTACGAAAGACAGTAGCCGAAATTCTAGCTGAATATTTGCTTGCTCTGTAACAACCATCTTTGCTAGCAGCAGTAGAAGCAAATACACTTATTCATACATCTAGTTTCTTTTCAAATTACAATTTTGTAGAAATCCTACATGCACCATGCTCTCTCAGCCTTAAGAGGAAATATATTTCATATCTTTCATGTCTATATGTGTAACAAGTTATCTTATTTTTATTCAAAGGCTGCTTCATGTTGGCTTCAACCAAGAGTCGTCTGTAATATCTATCAGGGGCATCTATATTTTATTTGGAACATCTATTTTTCATTATAAAGAAAGGGCTATGTGACCCAAAGGTATTGTTGTTTTGGCTCAGTAAAGGTGTTTGGAGAAAACATCACACTGGACCCTTTCACCTGCATCTGGTTGGCAGAAGGTTTAGGCTAGGGAAACAGATTAGTCTTCATATTTGGGTTGTGCTGCCAGGCAATCTTCCCTTGTTGTGAGTTTAAAATGTAATCCTCTTTAGATATGCAACATGGCCTGGAAAAAAACAAAACAGATAATAGGCACAAGTAAAGCTGCGTTCATCCCTATCACCAAGTTATTTCTTCACATATTAAGCGATATTTCAATTGTTTGTTGCCTTAGGAGTATGGCAGATCCACTTGTTTGACGACTTGTTGAATTATACTAAAAAAGCGGTAACATGCTCCTACCTTATTCCCCTTGCACATAAAGAGTGGGCTAAATGATATGTGATTGCATTGCTTGTTAGGAGTTGGCAGCATAGCGTTTGAGTTGGGAATTGGATGAACTGCTGGAAGTGGGTGTGTAGTGCTTCTCTCAGCTCGCTGTGACGCTGATCATGTGTTAAAAGCAGCTTAGCTAAGCTCTTTAGACTGATGATTACTATCATGCCTGCAAGTCATTGTGCAAGATCAGATTCCAGTTTTTAGGAACTATCGAACTGCCCTACAAGATCTAGTTGCTGAGAGAGAAGATGAGATTATAAACATATGGCCAGTGTGTGTGTGTGTGTGCGCGCTCCACATTTTCACTCAGTGTGCAGTTTCTTTCCAAATATAGCCCCTCTGCTGTTAGAACAAAGACTACAATACCTACTCTGACAAATTGATTGCTGGCATGACAATTAAACCTTATTATGGAACGTCATTAAAGTTAATTAGCTGAAGCATCTTCAGATCTTTACTTGCAAAATAATGACACTTTGATGAAACAGTTTGAGGATTTAGAGAGACACTTAATGAAATTTACTTCACAATTAATTACTTTCACATTTTGAAAACTCCCAGGTCATAAATGTAATGGTGGGTTAAATGTGGGTAATATATGCGCATTCAAACAGGAAAAACTGAGAATGTGTAGCAAATTCAAGATACATAATAATGGTATTCTACATGCAGACTATATTTTAAATGTGAGAGGCAGGTGTTTGAAATATCAGCATGCCTACCAGTTAAAGGGCTGACATTTTGGGAAATTTGCTTGTTTGCTTTCTACAGAGAATTAGATGAGGAGATTGATACTACTCTCACAATATACAGTAAATATGAAGCCAGCTGTTGGTTAGCCTAGCTTAGTATTAAGATTTAGGAGACAGTTGTTTTGGGAGTAAACATCAAGCGTGTTTCTGGAATCAAAATCTGCCTACCGGCATCTCTAAAGCTCTAAGGCGCCCGCCATAAGATGACGTCACCACGGCTGTCGTTTCCAGCGCGAATCCAAAAGCGAATGTTTTTAACTACGCACCCACTGCGTGCGCTGCGCTTTCAGTTCAGCGTGGTCAGCTGGGAAGAGCTGGTTCGTCTGTACAATTCTTCATGTGCAGACCACAGGGAGTAAAACAGCTTTAAATATGTGTTCAGAGAGAGACACCACACTGGGAGAAGAAGAAACATTTTGCTGGAGTGTGAAAAAACATGAGAGATTGTTTTGTCAAAGGAGTATTCTTCACAGAGTTACAGGCAGACAGTCATTTCGATTAGGAGATAAATGACAGTCACGTTAATGATTAGAGTAGAGAAATGTAATGTTTTGCGACATGTCGGTGTTTAACATGAATGTGTTTACTACTGTTGCCAGGCAGTCTGCTTCCCTTCACTTCCGGTCTTTTCTTCTCTACTACTTCTTGCTTATTTACAGATTATTTGTCTGTACGCCCTCTGGTTTTTGGGAGAATACTGCAATGAACAATGCATTGAACATAAACGTCTCTGTGAAAGCTCGTAGCGCAGCTCACGCACTGTGTTGCACTCAAGTGTACCCGACGCTTCAAGCTCACTTATTAGCAAATTTAAAAAAAAGTAAATTGCAGTGTTACGGGGGTCATGTGCCGGATTGTTTCTTGACTGGGTGCAGTAAATTCCTAGATGGCTCCACCCAATGCCTGGTAACCTCAGAGTGATGACAAAACTCCAGGAAATCACTGCACTCGGTTAAGAAATACTTAACACAACGCATAAACCCCTGTGAAAAAAACCACTGTGCCGATTAAATAAACAAGATCATGTTATAGTAATGAGTGAGCTGTAGTTGCTGGTGCTGTTAGGTGGATTTTTCCCCTATTTGACAGAGCCAGGCTGTTCCCCCCCTGTTTCCAGTATTTGTGCTAAGCTAAGCAGCTGCTAGCTGTAGCATCATTGACAGACATGTGAGTGGCATCAATCTTCCCAACTCTGCAGGAAAGTGACTCAGTGTATTTCCCAAAAATGTTTAACTATTCCTTTAACATGCAGCATGTACAGCCTATGCATTAAAACACAGATTCCATATTGGCTGGATTTGTATTGTGAGTGAAACAGCTGAGAGTAGGTGAGGTGGTATCAAGTCCGGAAAGCAAGACTTCCTCCAAATCAATTCCTGGAAGCTCAGACTGACAAAGACAGGAAGCCAAAATGTGACGCATAGGGGGAGGGGGGGGAGGGAGGAAGAATGGCCATGGAAGCATAAGGTATAGAGATGTAAGATAGGATAGAAAGGGTGATTGAAAGATGTTTGGCTGATAAACAGTAGTGAATAGAAAGATGGATGGACAAAGTTTGTGTGTCAGAAACATAGACTGTAAAAATAGTGGACATAGCAGCTGTGACATCACCCATCGGTTTGTGGACTACCGTTTTAAAGCCTCAAGTTTGGCAATTTGGCTGTTGCCATCTTGGTTTTTGAAACCGGACGTAGACAAATGTTTGGACGAGAGGGTGGAGCTTGGGATGATGACGTCCATTAATCTGCAAGGATGGCAGTAGGCTACACACAAAATTGGCAATCTTTTCCTTAAGTTACCAGCTAACGCTAGTGGTAGCTAGCTAACTTGGTTGGCAGAACTCAAGACATTTTTACGTGACCAAAATGTTACAATCAACTTTGACGAAGTGAAAACACCCAGAGAGAGGGTCAAAGTTTAAGACAGAAACATGGACAACACCCAAAAACAAGTTCATGGCTATTTTAATGTACACAGTGCCATGGTTAGCATTGCTAAGCCTCTGTCCTGATTGACAGGTCGGCGTGTAGCCACGCTAAAGCAGTCACTGCATTATTGTTGATTTAGTGATTTACAAAATGATCATGCTCTATTGAAGAAGATTGAAACTTGCCATTGAAACCATAAAGTCATTATGAAAATGTTTATTAAGGTAATAAATCAAGTGAGAAGTAGGCTCATTTCCCCATAGACTTCTATAGAAACAGACTTCTTCTTTGACCAGTGAAGTCGCCCCCTGCTGTAAAATTAGATAGAATGCAGGTTTAAGGCACTTCTGCATTGGCTTCACTTTTCAGACCCGGAAGCTGTGTCTATAATTTTTTACAGTGTATGGTGACAAAGCTGGGAAAAGATTGAGAACAGAGTTTTTGGGGAAGTGAATAAAGAGTACACAGGCAGGAAAGATAAGGGAGTTCAGGGTAAAGGTGAAAAAGAGGAAATGGAGGGAAGTCAGCGGGGATACAAAACAATAGTCAAGAAGGTGAAGATGGACACAAGATGAAAAGGGGAGATAGAAATGATGGAAAGAAATGATGAGGGTTAAATAGAGGAAGCTGAAGAAAGTGAAAGAAAATGTTATGATTAACCTTATGCCTTTACAGCATGCCACTAGGCCCTGCAGTATCCAAGGATGATGGAGTTCAACCACTAGACCTGAAACTTAACCTTGGGCTGTCTCATTTCTGATCTGGAGTATGTATAAAAAAAGCAAAACCGAGAAACTAATGCAGTGCAGAAGTATGAGATATTTATATTCACTCGATAAGCCTCATCAACAGGAATGGGAGACAGATGCCTGCACGCTGCTTTGTCTTTCTGTTTCCAGGGTTGCGCTGCCAGTTCTAGTGTCCCCGGTGGAATCGCAAAGGTCACATTCACACACAAGCAAACACACACACACACACACACACACAGACACGCATCCACAAACGTTCACAGAGACATGACTTTTCTTAAGTTAGATGAAATCCACATTCTGCAGGATTCTGAAGGATGGGACTGGCACAGGTTCAATAAGACCTGAACCAGTCAAGTTTGGGATTAGTTTCCACTGGGTGGGTAATAATTATTTAAAAACATATTTGTCATGATTTTAAAGTAAAATGCCTAAAAATTGCTATTCCGTTGTTAAGAAATCTACTTGGAAAATGCAGTGTTTTATTGGTTACCTCATGCTGGGCCAATACAGTAGGAATTAATTGCAATTCCTGTCAATACAACCATCACAGATTGTTAAAACAATCTCTCCCCTGCTGGTCTTATCTGATGAAATTGCCATTAACTTTTTAGCTGAAATCCAACTTTTTGAATGATCTCAACTTGTGTCTTGACCCAATATTCTTTTCTAAAATGAAATACAGAACACTTAATAAGGAAAATAGGATGGATGATTTTCAGTGTTGGCAGATTGGTATCACAATGTCATACTAGTCGAGTATACTGTACTTACACTTGCACAAATATAATGGAATCATGCATAATAAATAATAAATACATTTTACCGCAGCTCATGAAAATTGTCAACCAACCAGGGCTCTGATTGAAAGATTATTGGCCAATCACATACAGGTAGACTACACAAAAACTGTTGTACAGATGGGACCATATCAAGTCCAAGCACTGATAAGTTAACATTGTCAATTGAAACAATCATTTCTTGCAGACAGATGTTTTTTTTTGTGTGTATTGAAGCAGTTTAGTTTGAATAGGAAATATCAAATTGTGCTAACCTAAGCAACATGTTGTGTTCTTTTTGTGAAATATAATTAAACATCTTCCCAGTTTACATTATCATTAAACAGCATTGGCCATTTTAATGTAATGTAAACAGGTCATGTATTAGCAAGCTAATATTAGTTTTGTCAGTTGGTTCAGCTAGCTATGTGATATGTTAGACTTGGCAGTTACTGTGTATATATTTAGTAGCAACACATATTTGCATAAGAAGTAGTTGTGTTGTGTAATACGTTTTAATATAGTGATTCATACAGCTCAGAAGAGCTGGTGCCACCGGCACCTGATGTGCCCATGTAATGTTGAGTGAGTCCAAATCAGATTTCAGTCCCACTGGAAATGCGCACTGCTCAGAAATACTTGATCAAAATGCAGCAGTCGCATGCATGTCAAATAATTTGAAAACCAAAGCTTGATACATATTGTCCTCCAGGGCGTTGTGCTGGTTGACACTGTCTGCCATGTTCGATTAGTGATTTTGAGCAATATCTTACACTTAATCATAAATTTCTCAAAAGTATTTAGCCTGCAACTACAGGAAACATAGGCTTAGGTTTGTACAGTAAACACAACCACCAAACTAAATGATGATGATCATGCCTGTAAGCACATTTATTACAAGCCCTCGTTTTCAGTATTCATTCATGCCACTTAACAGGCACCAACTAACCCAGAAAGAAAATTGTATTTTCAGTGGAAAAGCCCTTCAATTGTTATTCAACCATGTCAATGACTTCCCCCCTCAACCTGAGAGGGCCCCAATTATCCAGCAATTTCCAGCACACTTGTAGTCTGATAATTCTAGTCCTGTCCACAGAGAGTCCTCTTTGTGTATCATTTGCAGATGATCTCGGTGCCAGTCGATAGTTTTCATTTACTCCTGCTAACATGGAAGCATTTGAGGAGGCTTTTCCTAATTTAAAGTTGCTTCCTGTAGTAATTTGCGTTTCTGCTTGGGCTGTATTTTCTTGATTTTGGCCATCATTGTTTACAATGTGTTTCATCATCTGAGCGCGAGTTTGTTGAAGCGATCCCAGCAATTGACTGTTAGCTAAATCAATCCCCCCCCACACAGGGATTTTCCAATCATCGCTCAGCAGGGCTGTCAAGCTTTGGATTTCTCCTTATTCAGATGTGGTGTGCATGTGGCTGTAGTAAGAGAGACACTGCATTTAGTACGTGTTTTATTTTTTTCTTGGCCTTTCATAATCTAAAACGCAAGAGCAAAAGTTTTCTCTATTTGTTTAATATATTTAAATCAATTTGCTGTAATGTAACCTGCGACCACTAGCATGTCAAGCTAACTAGCGTATACCGAAAGTAGTATTTGAGTGTTTCTTCCAAGGCCAATTAGAGCATAACACTTATTAACTTTATTAGTTTTGGGGTTACGTATTGCATAAAAAAACATTTAGTTTAATGTGGAATATTCCTGAGGCTGTCTAATACACACAATTTTGAGATCAGAAAGAAAAACAAGAATTAAATTAAAGCTGCAAACAGCGATGAACGGGCCCTCACACCTCACCGCATGTCGCGGATCCTGGCACAACGCCAAGTGACTTTGCTGTTTATTTCCGCGGCCATCGGACACCACAAGTACCAGGCCCTGGAGATGATGTATTGCAAATTTTGGATTGCTTGGATTATGTTGCTCTATATTAAGTTTAGACAACACAATACAAATTTTATGTAACTCGGATGATGTATGTCACATGAAGCTGACTTCCTGTTGTCAGCAGGTGGCGCAGTGAGTTTTAGTCAATATTGCCATGTGGATATCCTCAGGCCTAGACTCTTATCAAGCATGAGAAATTTGGGGCAGATTGGACAATGTTGATTCGAGGAACAGCAACTTCCTTTGTTATGGCGTAACAGCAAAATTCGCCACAGCCACGCCGTTCGACGCAGACTCACAAACTTCACAACAAAGCATCATCAAGGTCTTAGGCTTTTTTGACCCTATTTAAGGTGGATCTAGTCAACCAACTAGGAGGAGCACATCAAAATTGTGTTTAGATTGTGCTGACCAATTTTTAAGACAGGCATGTTAAATCTGTAGGAGTTTGTTAAAGTACAACGCCTGCAAATTGTTGAAGACATCAAAAAAATGCACAGTACATTGGCTGACTTCCTGGGATGCTCTAAGAGGCTTTTTTGTCTGGACATGATACATATGCCTACCACATTTTATACATCTGAAAAGCACTGCAGGGGCTACTTCTTTGAAATTTTGTAGGGGGTGCTTTCAAGCCATTTTGTTACACCCAAGCACGAGACCCATAAAATATAAAAAATGTCACTGGTTCTGATGCATTTTGACGCAACTTTAGCCCCTCAAAAAGCCGATTCATTGGGAAAAAAAAGAATAACTGTTGGTGCTCGGGCCCTAACAAATCATGTATCATAATACGTTGTTACTTTATGTTGAATGAATTATTTTTTTTTTAAGATTATTTTTTTGGGCTTTTCCACCTTTAATGGACAGGACAGTTAGGTGATAAAGGGGAAAAAGAGGGGGAAGACACGCAGGAAACCGCCATAGGTCGGACTCGAACCCCAGACCCCCGCGTCGAGGCATAAACCTCTATGTAAATGTGTGCCTGCTCCACCAACCGAGCCAACCCGGCCACTGTTGAATGAATTCTAACTAAGTATTATCAAAATGTAATGCTGCCAATCTTTAAGTTTGTCAATCACAGTCAAGTTTTCTTATGGCAAATGTGGTAATAAGGTCATGTGGTTAATGCTTAATAGCACTTTAATTAACTATAAACTTTATTTCAGATTTACAATGCACCTTACACATATAAGATGCCTTTACAGTCTTATTGTAACACATTTAAGGATTTAAAAACATTTATATTGTGGGATAACTCCAACACACTCCTGCCTGGTATTTGGCATCAGCTAAAAGCAATAAGTAAATTAACAGAGGAGCGTGGCTAATATTTTATTAGCCTATTACCCTGTTTTTCTAATCCCAGTAAAGAGGGGTTTAGTTTGCTTCCTCTAACCTTGTCTCCAGTGAGATGGAAAGACCCGGTCAACTGAGTGTCCAAATGACCAAGAGTAGGAACTGCCTTTCCCCTCTGTGCACTGCTAATGACAAGAAAATAAACACAGGAAACGGCCAGCCCCAGCTCCCTGCAATTAGGTCACCGTCACACATGCTCACACACAAACACACATTGTGCTGCTGACTACATCATTTTGTGAATGGGTACAGTAAAAGCTGCAGCTGTTAGAGGACGGGATTACTGGAGACACAGACAGAAAGACTTGGTCCTCTAGTTTCATGGTGTGGTCCAAGGTATATGGGCTGGTAGCTACTGATATCATGAACATCTTCACAGTTTAACAAAACCACTGAGCTCCATTAGCCTCCAGACAAGCAAACAAACAAATGTGTAACTACAGCACCTGATGGGGAACACTGACTCTATATCTGAGCGCTCCTAAAAACTCAAATATTATTATATACCACTCAATATTCACAACTAAATAAGATACAATCACATTTAAAGTTTCTGTCCAATGTGAGGATTTACTACTTTTCTACTACTGTATTAATATAAATTGATATTTTTAGGTTTGGGTCTTTTGGTTGGCCTTTGAAGACGTCACCATGGGCTCTGAGAAATTGGCAATGAAATAATCAACAGTTGCAGCCCTACTTTATCTTAGTTTTTATTATTATATCATATGGTAACATACATTCTAGCTATACTCTACAGTGAGTTTTATATATATTTTTTAAAGCCAGTGAACACTTGATTTCAAATCCTAAAATTAACAGACTGTCCTCCCTAAAAATACTAGGCCTATAGGTCATCTGTGCATTATTATGAACCATATTTCCGTTTATTGTCGTAGTTATTATGACAGGAGTAACAAGAGCGACAAAGTGCGCGTACGGAGGAGGTTGGGGTGGATGGACGCGTCACATAAACAGGACTTTTGACGTGTCCCGTTTGAAAACCAAAAGTCAATGTTGACTTATTTTAAGTCAAGTATGCAAGTTAAGTAGGTTACATAACGTCTCATACTTATTTGAACCCAAACCATAATCTAGCATGAGTAGTTTTGTTGCCTAAACCTAACCAAGTAGTTTTGTTACAATTCAAAACGTTAACCACATGTTTAAAACTGCGACCATTGTTTCAATCACAGTGCTAACCACATGTTTGTGCGCCTGACGCTGGTATTCTTCAACGGTCACATTGTTTTGGGAGTAATTGGCAAACGAACTGTTTCGTCATTAATGCATGGGGACGTGAAAAATAAATATTCAAAGCAATAATCAAAGTTAAGGTTTGAAAAAAAAACTGCGGGAGGTTTGTGCGATTTGAACATGTTAACCCACAACTGTCATTACATTTGGGTTGAAATGTTGCTAGACTCTCATTGGTGCACGGCACTGTGTGATAACACCTTTTTCAAACTGAGCCCACCCACTTCTAACTGCGAGTAAAGCGCATGTGAGATAACGGTTTAAACCTTGGCAGAAAATTGAAGAAATGTATTGAAGGATAGACACTTAAAGGACAATTCCGGCGCAAAATGAACCTAGGGGTTAATAACACATGTGTACTGAGTCGACCGTTCTCTGGGATATGTTTTCATGCTAATTGAATGTGTCTCTAGCTTGAAACAAGCTAGCGCAAACCGCTGATTAACTTCTAACGCTAGCCTTCGGGGAACTGGTAAAGTAAAAAGAAATCTCTATTTCTATATCACTAACAAGTCTCAAAATAGCACCACACTTCCACGGTAGCATAATGAGGGTCCCTACATGTAAACCGAAGCATTGAGAACTTTGTAAGTGTACAGACAGTTTATTAAAAAGATAGTTTAGAAAGACTGTACCTTCACATATACAGGCAGGCGCCATCTTGTGTCGTGACTGTTTTCCCAAGATGGCGCCAGCCTGTATACGTGAAGGTACAGTCTTTCTAAACTTTCTAAAGACACATTCGATTAGCATGAAAACATATCCCAGAGAAAGATCGACTCGGTACACATGTGTTATTAACCCCTAGGTTCATTTTGCGCCGGAATTGTCCTTTAAGATGAACAATCTCAAGGGGGTCCAAAATGCTGTGTTCATGTAGGACCCCATCACTGATAGTAAAAAGCTGTTACTTAAAATATGAGTATTATAATCCTGATTGTCATTCTGTGCTTCTTGTCAAGAGCCTCTTCAGATAATCAGGTGGAATATTCATAACACCCATATTAGGATCACTATGCCCAGTGCGGCAATGCAGACCATTGCAAACAGGCTCCACTGAGACCAGAGTGAACGTACACTGCAGTACTGTTACCTCCACAGTACTGCCGTGAAACTAGAGGCCAAAGAGAGCGTGAGATAAAGCGAGAGAAAGGGTAGCAACAGCTGGCACCAGGTGCTGCTTCTACCATTGCCTTCATCTCTAAAACCCATGTTTAGATTTGGCACTGTCACTTCGACCATGACTGAGCCTATTTCCCACCAATCAACCAACTCTCACACACACAAACACACACAGACACACACACACACACACACACACACACACACACACACAGACACAAACACACAGACATAAACACACGCAGCGGGTAGGCCAGGCCAGAACAGTTGGGCCAAAGCAGCAGTCTGATAAGCTGTGATAGCGATTAGTCATGTCTAAGGCCAAATGGCCATGTCAGAGATTCAAAGAGGGAAAAAAGAGGAATAGAGGAGGGAAAGAAAATGATAGACCTGTATAAAGGAAAAAGACAGGAGGGATTGATCAGAGAGACAGAACTGTTCCCTGAGAGAGATAATGAGCAAGCCATAGAGGATAGAATAAAATGGAGAGAGAGAGAGGGCTGGGAGGAGGTGGAGAATGAGCGATGAAGTTTAGATGGAGAATAAATAAAGTCAACTTGATCTGTGCGTGTGTGTGTGAGAGAGAGAGGCTGTCAGTTTAATTGATGCAGTGACAGCCTGACCATTTATTTTAATGGTGTTGTTTTGCAGCGCTCCATCACGGCCCGATACGCATCTTATGTCGGACAAGTTGCTACATTTTGTTTGGCAGTGGAGAGAGGGTGAAAGTCAGAGTGACAAAGCAATGTCTGTGTGTGTGTTTGAGTATGCTATCTGCGCGTCTCGGCATCTTTGATCATTCTGGGAAGACAGGAATAAATGTCTTTGTTGATGTGTGGGTGGGAAGGCGGGATAAGCTAGTGTGAGAGTCTGAGTTTTTTCGGCACATGCGCAGTTTTCATGTGTGCTTCAACACGTGTTATACAGTATGTGTGTGTGTGTGTGTGTGTGTGTGTGTGTGTGTGTGTGTGTGTGTGTGTGTGTGTGTGTGTGTTCGCGCGTGTGTGTGTGTGTCTGTCCTTTGCGCTACATCCTGCAGGATGGATTGTTTCCTCATCCCGTTCCTGCTTCGTCTTATTTTAACCCCTGAGCAAGGCTGGACACAGGAAACACACAAATACACAACTGTCCACTTATTTCTCTCTCACACCCACACCCACACACACACACACACACACACACCTACAATTCACCTTGACATGCCCACACAGACCTTCTCTACCACACTGGCAAACCAAAATCTTTTTTTAGATACAAACACACCTCATATGACCAGTCACTCTGTGTGTGTGTGTGTGTGTGTGTGTGTGTGAGAGAGAGAGTGTGTGCAAGATGAGTCAGAGGACCACACAGGGACAGCAGGGTGGTGCTGGTAGCAGGGGGTTGCTGTAACTGTATTATTCTAACCAACCCAATGTGGTCTTCCCTCAATGACAGATCTGCTTTTATCACACACACACACACACACACACACACACACACACACACACACACACACACACACACACAGTGGAAAAAGCCAGGCCAGCTATCGAGGGACCCACCTCCGGCTGCCTCTGCCTGTTTTATTAATGGAGTGCCCTGGCTCTGTCGGCTCCATAATAGCTACTGTGCCCACGGATCTGTCTGTCTCAACACACATACACTCATATTCACAGAGATACACACAGATAGAAAAAGCGATACAGAAATATAGAAATACAATTGTACAATAGGCTGCAAGGACTGATGCTGCCTTGGATAGTGATGCACATAGTTGTACGCTCATGTATACACACAAACACACACACACACACACACACACACGTGCACACCCTTCACAAGCGACAGTCAGGAGGCTGGTTTGTGAGAAGGGAAGCTGAGGAATTTCCCAACCTAAAACATTAGCCCTGTGACAGCTTCATCCAAACCTATGGGCATGACCTTAGCCAACACACACACACACACACACACACACACACACACACACACACACACACAGCATAGCTCTGTGAAATATACAGTAGTCTAGCTTTTTATTGGTTTTGTTCACTGTGCTGTGATATTTAAGCTGTCACCATTGTGACACAATGTCAACAGCAAATATATATTGTTTTTTGCACTAGCATAGGTTGTGGCCTTGATTCATATGAAATGTTGTATACTACATAAGAACTGGTTCCAACTTTCGTAGAATTGGGAAAAAAAGGCTTTTCTAATGCAAAGTGAAGTTTGAAGCTGTGGCTCTTCTGCCAAAATCAGAGTTACGTGTGTGTCAACAGGAGTAATTTTGCAATATAGCAGACAGTAGCTAAAAGTGTAATAACGGCACAAAAATAGTTTCACAGACTACAGTAAGACAGACTTAATAGAAGTCTGTCTACGTGGTTTCAGTCATAATGCTCTCGAATCTGTTATTTATTTACTGTAAGCAGCCAACTCGATAAGAAACGTCACAAAATATGTCTACGTTTATGGGAACCTGAACTATCTACAGTACCTAGACAGACAAACAGACAGACAGTAAATAGACAGACAGACAGACATAATAAAGAGTAAAATGAACATGAAACGTCAAGGAAGTTTCTTTTCTTTTATTGCCTGCTGGGTGGTGTGGGCAGACGGAAGAGCAAGCAAACAACACGGATCTGCAATTTGCAGGTATCAATGAACTTTCCAGCTACAGCAAAAGTTAATCTACTGGCATTAAATAACTACAGCTCTTTCATACATTTCTTCCAGAGCAGCTGTGAACGCATTATATTCTAATGATTGATTGAAATCAGAGTTGATTAAATGTAAACCATACCCTAGCCTAATGATAAACTCCAATCGGCAGCAACCTTGCCATCCTTGCCTCATCCTCCATTAGCCTTTCTCCTAGAGGACTTCTGTCTCCAAACATGGGGCAACAAATGATCAAATGCACCGTAAAACGTCAAAGCTGCTCAGGAGAGGAGTAGGAGGGGCTGGGGGCTTATTAAGAGTTAACCTTCAAGAGCAAATTAGAAACTTTTATTCTGCAGACAAAATGTAGAGGGCGAGAAGGGAGGATAGAGAAAAAAAATGGTGTTATTTTAAAATATGTGTGTGTGGGTGTGTGTGTGTGTGTGTGCATGCGCAGGGTGGGAGGGTTGCAAAGAAGCTCAAAATGACTTTTTAATCACATCATTAAAAGGACTTTGAATTATGAATTTGTCACAATGGATGTCTTTAGGCAGAGGAGCAAAATGAGAGAGGGATATTTTCTTTTTTGGAGAATGAGTACAAGGAGGGCCGTTGCTCTGCAGCCAGTGTATGTGTGTGTGTGTGTGTGTGTGTGTGTGTGTGTGTCTGTGTGTGTGTGTGTGTGTGTGTGTGTGTGGGAGGGTTGTGTGGAGGTGGGGCTCAGTGTATTAAAGCCAAACAAGGATGGCAAATAGACCTAAAAACAGCAGACAATCAAAATTAACCCTAAACCCTAAATTTTCCATAAACCCCTCCCCTGAAGAGCAACTTTATTGTATTACAGGCCTGTCAAGCCTGCCGATAGGTTTGCATGTTGTAGTAGTTGATTAAGCAGTGCATTCATTGTCTCTAAAGTAAGCTGCAAATGTTGGTATGCTAATTAGCTCTACAGTAGTGACCTAACCCCAGTTGACTTCTAGGCAAAGCAGATTTTCATGAGTACATGTTGTGTGGCTGCACGTGTAAGAGCAATAGCCCGGCCAATGTGTGGAAGCTGGTCCTGTCTGAGAGCATCAGTCGTTTTAGCAAACACCCGAAAACTGTTTGTCTCCCATTTCCTGCTGACAGCCAATGTGGATGTCTTTTAACCATGACCGTGATGTTTCCCTCATTGTTACCAAGTGGTTACCATGACAACAAGTTGAATGAAGGTTAGCATAAGTTCAGTCAGGAAGACTATGTCACGCACTCATTCTCATTCCTCTCCCTCTCCCCCTTATCAGCTGATCAGGGGCGCTTACTCTTTTTGCTAAACCAACCAGGTTTAGCCACAATCTCTATCAGCCAATCACATATTTGCTGTCAGTGTTTAAATGGTTTAAAGGTCTGAGCTCACTCCTTTTCATCCATCCAGATCTCACCATCACCACCAGTGTCTAGACTCCATCGGGGGTATCCTACACTATCTATCTATCTATCTATCTATCTATCAATCAATCAATCTTTATTTATATAGCACTTATCATACATGTAAATGTAGTACAAAGTGTATCATACAATGCCCCCCTCCCCACACACACACACACACAGATATACACCATAACACAATATCACCCCCCCCACAGCCCAATCCATCCATCCACCCCTAAATCGACAAAAAAGAATTCATTAAAAACAGAAACCAAGCTGAGGAAGCCATCATAAATGAGGAAACACCGGAGGCATGATACATAAAAACCAAAAGATACTTAAATATATAAATAAATAAAAAGCTCTAAACGTGGCTAATAAGTACATAACCTGTAGCTTGTTAAAAACAATCCATAAAGTATACACATACATAAATATGTAGAATAAAAACAAGTAATACATTTTTTTTTTAAAACACTACTCACGGCTTCTTGGCCCCCTTTAAAATATGTCACAATGGGAATTTGATGACATCACGGTAGGGTCTCTTCTCATTTTTATTGTGCACATGGCAACAAATAGTTGTTCACTCCAAATGAAGTCTCTCATGATTGAAAAGAAGTAGGATTTCTAACCCAAACCTCGATGTTTTTCTAACCGTAACCAGTTAGTTATAAGCGTGAATAATAAGATCAGAAAACTTGTTAATATTTGAAAGCGTTGTTGTTCCGTCGATAGTGACGTCAGATCAAAAAACACCTATATGTGTCGTTCTGCAAGGCATGGACCAATGACGTATTTTGCCTGTCACAATGGCTACTGCTGTTTAGTCATTTTGCGTTTAGCCCCACCTGCCCTGCAGTTGCCCTCAGTCATGCCAGTCGTCTTACTTGTCCGAGTATGTAAGCAGCTAAGCAGCAAAAAGGGTTATGTTATATAAAAAATGTAAGATCATACTTATAATACTAAGACTAACTTTCTCTACACTGCAATACAAGAATGATATGTTTTCAGTGAAAAAAAATTGCAATGAATTTCCAGTTGTACTGTACATGTGCCTCCAGGAAACTGCATAATGTGCCGTGCTAGATCGGAAAGCCTGACAGGCGTAGCAAGGTAGCAACCATGGGGAAGAAATGGATAGAAAGTCCATTAAACTGTTTGATCTGCACAAAACAAATTGTTGTTAGTTCTCATGGTGACAACAGGCATCAGTTCGCTGGGAGGAAAGCGGATCGTCGCAGCTCAGGAGACGTTCTCCAGGAGGAGGGACCAGCAGCCTTTAAACCCAGCCCGCTGTCCGGCTCCTTCTCTGTAACCAATGCAGCATGAAAGCACAGCGGGACCAGCAAGCCAGACAGCCAGCGGATGACTTAGTTGGCTAACATTAGCTTGCTAACTCCACCGTGTGCCGACCTGTCACAGAAAACAATCCACTAACGACCCACTAATCGGGTGATAGCAATGTGCTTTGTGTGGATGAAGCATTCCGTTGTTAAATTTGACTCATTTAGTGGCTGGCTCTCTGCCTCGTAATGTTACTATTCCACTGCTTGTTTGACTGTTACTGCAAAACCTCACCTCTGTGACTTATATATAACAGGAGTTATCTCAGAACACTTTACAGATAGAGTAGGTCTAGACCACATTCTATAATTTACAATGGCCCAACAATTCCCTCTAGGAGCAAGCAATTATTTTTTATTTTTTTTATTTATTTAGTCGGGACAGTGCACATTAATGAACAATCTAACATTTCTGTACAGACTGTAAATGAGCCAGGTTATAGCATAAATGCTAATTTTCACCTGTAGTCCCAAGGGAGGAAAACAACAACATACAAGATAATGCAACACAAAAGAATATAACAATATACAATATCAAACAAGAAACACATTAGCACACATTCAGACAGGTTACATTACATCAATAAAATTTGTCAAAATGATGACATAACTTAACTTTTAAGAAGTTGTTTAAGGTGCTTTTTAAATGTGCAGTATGTTGGACATTCTCTAATGTTTGTTGGGATGCTGTTCCAAAAATGACCTCCTCGGATAGACAGAACAGTTTGTCCAAAGGTAGTTTTTCTATGCGTGATCTCTATATCTCCTCTAAATGAAGTTCTGGTACCATAACCTCTGTCAGACCTTGGTTTAATGTATGTAGAAAGTGAAGGTGGGGCAAGTCCACGAAAAACTTTATAAATTAAACAACTATTTTTAAAATGGACAAAATTTTCGAAATTGAGCATATTGTATTTTCCCAAAATATTACACTGATGGAATGACAGAGGTATTTGATCAAGTATTTTTTGGTGCGACAGTGGCGAGGAAAAACTTCCTTTTAATAGGCAGAAACCTCGGACAGACCTTGACTTTTGGTGGGCAGCCATCTGCCGCTGCCGGTGGGACACAGATACACTGACACAGATATACAGAAATATGATTCATAACATTTATAGCAGTTGGTATGATGAACAGTGGCAATTATAGTACCAATAAATATAATAGAACTAAGACTAGACAGCGTAGCAGGGCGTCGAGCAGGACCACGGCAGCAGCTGCAACGATTTAGGTGCCAATCCAAGGAAAACTGCGAGGCAAGAAAACATAAGGACTCCGGTTTATACGGAAGTGTATACGTTGCCATGGCAATGGTACACATAAAAATGGCTGCCTCTCTGACCATTCTGCTACGTTGATTTGAATGGGAATGGCCTTTCTATCCATTTTATTTCTATGGTAGCAACAGTTACTAAGTGGGGGCGGGGCTTGTTGATCTGGTGAAGGAAGGTGAAAAAATGTGCAGAAAAAATATATATAAAAAAAGGAGGCAAGAAAAAACAAAAGGTGCTCACATTTGGTCTTTTCATAGTGCTTACTTCCTGATTGAAGTGGTAACAATTAACCATTGAGGTGATTGGCCAGGTGCTGCATATATTGGCCAATCAGCTCATGTAGTGTCATTTTCAATGGCAGTGTTTTGAAATGGTAAACATGTCACTTTATGTTAGATTGTTGTGTCTTATGTAGAGAACCGTGTTCAGTGCATTTACAGTTTTTCTCATTTGCTAAAACACAATTACTGAAAATTGCTCCATTTTCTGAAAACATTAAACACAAAACCTCATCTTCAAGAACTATTTACAAAACCTCCGACTCCTCTTGCGAAATGAAACTATCGCCTCAAAACAGTTTGACCTGTGTTCAAAATCAAACACTGCTCTCAAATCATAAACAAAGTGATCAAAATGATATACACTATCAAGCAGTCAGTAAACAATACACCAAAAAATAGAAAACACATTGTTCAAAACATAGTTCTTAGGGAGAAGTACATTTTTAATCTCAACGATTTAGGTGCCAATCCAAGGAAAACTGCGAGGCAAGAAAACATAAGGACTCCGGTTTATACGGAAGTGTATACGTTGCCATGGCAATGGTACACATAAAAATGGCTGCCTCTCTGACCATTCTGCTACGTTGATTTGAATGGGAATGGCCTTTCTATCCATTTTATTTCTATGGTAGCAACAGTTACTAAGTGGGGGCGGGGCTTGTTGATCTGGTGAAGGATGGTGATCTGGTCACACACTGGGGCCACATTTGGTGGGAGTATGTGTGGTAGAGAGACAGAGGGAGTGAGAAAGAAAGGAGAGGTGGAAGGAGATAAAGGGAAATCAAAGATCTGGAAAAAGAGGACAGGGAAGTTAGATAAACTGTTTCCTGCATTATTTGTTTTGCCAGGCCCCTGTCTCGGTTGTTGCTGCCTGGGCTAAGGACAACTCACTCGGTGGAAATCAAATGTTGATAAAGAGAAAATTGCATTGGATGGGGGCGAGGAAAACAGGAAAGATACACCCAAAGAAGCCCCACGGGAAGGGAGTGGAAAAAGAACGAGACAGGGACAGTGGGAGGATGAAGAAAGAGAGAGAGAGAGAGAGAGAGAGAGAGAGAGAGAGCGAGAAAGAGAGATAGCGTGGAAAAGAGGAGGAGATGAGAAAATGTGGTTTGATCTCAGAAAGAGATAGAGATAAAAATCAAAGTAACACAACGCACACACATTTGCATGTACGCACCTCTTTCTTACACACACACACACACACACACACACACATATACACACACACACACACACACACACACACACACACACACACACACACACACTGCATTTGTTATGCACACACCAACACACGATCTCTCTGGCTATCTCTTGATGTGTTGACACTATTAGGAGCTGACACAAGGAGGAAATGGGTTCAGGGGGGGGAACACAAACACATTTAGAGAGAAGAAATTGGACCTCTTGTTGCACGGAACTACTCCTCCACAAACACCTCAATTCTCTCATTACACTCCATTATAGTGGCCATCCACAGACAAAAGAGTCCCTCCAGCGCAGGTAATAGGAAATCAAGTCAGCACTCTATTGTGCATTGTCCACCATCAGTCCCAGTGGCCTGGCAGGGCGGGGGGCGCTGGTTGGCCTTAAACCAAGCATGCACACGCACACACACACACACACACACACACACACACACACCAGAGATTGGAATTGATTGGGAAAAGTTATAAGGGTTTTGTTGTTTCTTCTCAAAGAATTTGTCTTCCTGGAGGTAAATACCGGTACAGTCAAAGAAGCAACCAATCCTGATTTAAATCACAAGTCAGAGTTACAACAAAAAAGAGATAACCTAGAACAAAACATTTTATATATAGGTTTGACTTGTACTTTTGTAATAGGGCTGGACGATTCATCGAAAAGTAACTCGGAACCTCTCGGATTCAATAAAAAAACATACATGCTACAGTTTTTTCCAATTGCTAAAACACAATTTTGCAAACTAGGCTGGTTTTATACCTCATATATCCTGCAAAATGAAGCACTGCAACCAAAACTACCTATAGCATTATCAAAATGAAACTTTTGCACCAAATGGCACACACTTCATTCATATTACCAGATTTTTGTCTAACCAGCTACACACTGTTGGACATAATGAAAAGCACTCTCATCTTTAGTATGCTTTGCCATAATACTAAAATAGTTCAAATTGTAGAAAATTCTTCAGATTGTTCACATGCACAGAAATATTTGCAGATACACACACATGCTGTTGAAGTCGAAGTTGAAGTCAGTGCAACATATGCACAGCAGATATATTTACATTGGACTGAACAAAAATATGCCCACAGAAAACAGTAAAATGAAAAAGAAAATTGCAGAAAAAATGTGCAGAAAAAATATATATAAAAAAAGGAGGCAAGAAAAAACAAAAGGTGCTCACATTTGGTCTTTTCATAGTGCTTACTTCCTGATTGAAGTGGTAACAATTAACCATTGAGGTGATTGGCCAGGTGCTGCATATATTGGCCAATCAGCTCATGTAGTGTCATTTTCAATGGCAGTGTTTTGAAATGGTAAACATGTCACTTTATGTTAGATTGTTGTGTCTTATGTAGAGAACCGTGTTCAGTGCATTTACAGTTTTTCTCATTTGCTAAAACACAATTACTGAAAATTGCTCCATTTTCTGAAAACATTAAACACAAAACCTCATCTTCAAGAACTATTTACAAAACCTCCGACTCCTCTTGCGAAATGAAACTATCGCCTCAAAACAGTTTGACCTGTGTTCAAAATCAAACACTGCTCTCAAATCATAAACAAAGTGATCAAAATGATATACACTATCAAGCAGTCAGTAAACAATACACCAAAAAATAGAAAACACATTGTTCAAAACATAGTTCTTAGGGAGAAGTACATTTTTAATCTCAAAACAAATTTCATATTTTTCCGTCATTGTCTTTAGATGAACGAAAACATATAGTAGCTCAAAATTGATTAGAAATTACTACTCTGCTTTGCTCTTTGCAATTTTTTTTGTTCTTCCTCCTCCTTGTACCCCTATTTTTACAGTACTGTACCCTGCATCTCACAAACTTGTCCTTTGTCTCTGTGATACTGTGCATATTCCATCGCATTTTTTAAGAAAACGTGCCGCATAATCAAGGACTTTTGCCCGCAACAATCACAAAAAAACTCTGCATTTTTCTGGAAGGACTGGTCAGTATTGTTACAGTAACAAATGGAAAGCACAATGTTCAGAGCCATACAATTTGTTCATTGTACAGTATACAGCCTACAATGCACTGTACTACAGTATACAATACTAAAAGGGACAAAAATCTAAGGAGTAAACGTGCTTCTTCTTGTCTTTGGGCTGGGTCAGGCCAGAGCACTTCGTCGACATCACAAGCAATATTGTCCCTGAGGCAACGGGGGAAGAAGCCTCTTGTGTGCCGTATCCAGCCCTGACACCTCGCATACGCACTCGTCCTCTCACATTGTTTCATCTCTCCATTCTCAGACTTTCTCCTTCCCACCTTCAACAACCTGGTTGCTCTCTGAACTGGCTTATATTGGTTGTGTCACATCATTTGAAACAAGTGAAATCACTTTTGAGTGGTTGTGTTCAATAAATGACATGTGTTCTCTATTTGTGTTTGATTGTTGCCACTTGTGTTTACCAGTATGGATGACATGTGCATTAGAGTGCAGAATGTCTTTTGAGAATGAGAATGTGTTTAGAGTTTTGCTGAAAAGTCTAAGTGAGATCTGCAAATTGTGTTTTACCATGTGAAATGGTCTAAGGTATTGACAACAGACTGCACAATTAGCTAAATGAGTTCAGGCAACCATTTTGAATTTTGAATTGCAAAATGTGTTTAGACTTTTGGAGACTTTAGAAGAGGTTTTGCTCTCCGTGTGTCAGTTTAAATAATTGTGCTATGCACGTCATTTTAGTGTGTTAGCAATTGGAAAAAACTGTAATAGTTCACCTGTGTGTTCAATTGTTTTAAAATCCCAAAGATAAGATATGCACTCTTTTGAGCATATTTATAGTACAAACCTTGTCAGTGAACTATGAGCGCAAAAAATTGTAATAATGTGATTTAAATAAATTGTGATTTAGATTTTAGGTATCGTCCCTCCCTATTTTGTAATGTTGGTTGTCAACAGTGTTACCTTGGTGTCAGTGCATGTTGGGATTCAAATGATTTTGTACAAGCTGTGCCTTTCTCTCTTCCTGGACTATAATATGCAAAAAGGTTTTTAGAAACTGGAACTCTCAACCTTCTCTAGTGGAGCATGAGGGATCTATTCATTTTATCTACAGCACATTAACTTTGCAAGTGTAAAAGGAAAGTGAAGTGTTGAACCGTGGGACAAGTGGGATTCTTAAGAGCCTTCAGGACTAAATGCTGACTTCACAGCACTAAAGCAAGAAAGTCTCAAGGTCTGCAGGAAAAACCTCCTCAAATTCAGCCCTGTACCCGGCTCTCAGCCACCTTTTGTCAGCTAAACCCAACTGCATTGGCCTCTGAAACGACCAGCACGCAGGCCCGGATTTGCTAATCGTGAGCACCGGGAGAATTCCCGGTGGGCCGGGTGCACTCGCAGGCAGCCCACTGTTCTCTATCATCCGGGGTCAGCCCTATGTTCCCACAGCCCAATGGTCCCACAGCTCTATGTTCCCACAGCCCTATGTTCCCACATTTCTAAGATTTTTCTGAAAATTAGGCCCTAGGTTAGAGTTAGGGTTACATTCCATCTGTAGTCCATTGCTACTGGATAACAGGGTGGGTGTAATTGGCTACCAAATTGGGAGAAAGGGGGATCAAATCTGATACAAATTTATGAAAAAGGAAATGTGGGAACATAGGGCTGTGGGAAGGTAGGCTGTGGGAACACGCTCCCATGCAGCCCACTACAGAGTGCAGTCTGGTTATTATGACGTGCCATGTTTTGACTCCTCCGATGACACCTTGCTCTAAAAGCAAACAAACCGTCACCTCGTACACTTCAGTCAGTGGTGCGTGTTAGGATGTGACCGCAACATGCGAGCAAAAAGAAGCTATGAAAATAGATAACAGAAAGCGCAAAGGCTAGTTACGAGCAGTGCGAGATGCTAGCGGCCATGCAAAACATAATACAACGTTGCCTGCAAACCACTGTTCATGTTTATGAATCAAACTTGTTTTAGCTCCTCAGCAGCAGCCATGAGCTCATAACTCAGGCAGGTAGGATTGCTCATTGACTGAATATTATAAGAATTAATAAGAGTGTGGTGTAGACCTGCTCTACATGAAAAATGCCCTGAGATAATCAATGATGCCAGACAGATTCACACTAATGAAACTTACTCGACTTGATCAGCAAGCTTTGTAAAAAAGGGGAGATTTGTGCTGAGAAGTATATTTTTTTTAAATGTGATTTAGTGTCAGAAGCAGAGCCAGTAGTGTGCATAGCTTGCTGTCAGTGTGTGAACAAGCTGACCAGATTAGTTACAATATAATCACTTTATATGCCCAAATGTTACTAGTGACCCATTATGCTTTTCATCATCAAAAGTAGGATAGTAAATAAAGCTCACGATTGAAAGGGAATAGAATGAAAGTAATATGAAATATTATACAAATTTGTATTCATTCTTTTATTTAATTTCAAGGTTTGGATATCTGATCGATTCTGATATTGTTGAACATCATTGGGTTGTTGTAAAGATGTTAACTGTTATAATAATTCTAAATTGTGAAGCAACACTTACTGTATTTGCACTGAATTGGAAATAGGGATATTTTACAAAAATACACTGAATTACACGGCTGTAGAGAACAGGGCGCTATTGCAGACTTATATACCAAGGTTTACATTACATTATTTTAATACAGTCAGTCGTGAAGTGAAGTGGGCCGGTCTAAGGCATGAAACTCCAGGGCTGAAAATGTGTCCCACTCCGGCCCTGCCGGCACGCCACAGTGGTGTTGAAACCAAGTCAT
Source organism: Sander lucioperca (assembly GCF_008315115.2). Taxonomy (NCBI): domain Eukaryota; kingdom Metazoa; phylum Chordata; class Actinopteri; order Perciformes; family Percidae; genus Sander; species Sander lucioperca. The sequence continues at coordinate 24,863,550 of NC_050174.1, forward strand.
CTTTGTTTAAAGGTGCACTATGAGTTCCTGCATGGTTTCAGCGCAATAATATTTTTGTCTCAAATCGTAGGCATCTCTCCTTGATCCGCTAGCTGCCTGCCCCCTGAACACACCGTGAAAAAGCCCGGTCTCAGGAGACAACACAGGGGTCGTAAACGTCAAACAAACACTAGGGGCACAGGCTGTGCACCAAAATACAACAAACCACTCCAGCCAATCACCAACAAGATGGTTGGGGGAGAGGGTGGGTGTTAATGCGTCTTTTTCACTGAAATTAAGGCTGCTGCTCTAAAAGCACACATTTCATATCCCCACCTCCACCCCCCACCCCCGCAATGCACCACAGAGCGCCACAGAAGGTCGTTCCTGCATGTGGCCATCAAACTATAGGACTCCTCCCTCTGAGTGTTACACTGGACTCACAGCACGTATCTCCACATCACATCTCAATATTCTTGGACAATAATGTACAATAATTACATGGTGCAATAATTTATCAGCTACATGTGCAAAGGTGTTATCTATTCACTGCTGCTACTTATATTCACACTGTACTGTATTCATGTTGACACTACAATAGAATTTGTACAATCCATTTGGAACAATCTTTTTAACCTAATCTTACTTGTAACCTAATCTCACTTTATTTCTACTTAACGTTTTTATTTATTTCTTACTGCAGCTATGTTACTGTATACACTTACTGACTTGCTCTTTTCTTACTCTTATTTTACCTTGAATTTGACTGTGAGCAACTGCAACTAAATAATTTCCCTGAGGGGATCAATAAAGTATTCTGATTCTGATCGATTTTGGCCAAAAACATAAAATAGCGCGCCTTACCACCACCATCAAAACAAGGGAATATTTTCTGAAAGAATGGTGTTCATCCCTCCAGTAGAGTTTCACAGAAAAATGTAGGAGCAATAAAGCTGTCATGGAGGCTTGTTTGGAACCAACAACTTACAAACACTTAATGTTGTTTTTTCTTTTCATTCGTCACCAATCTGTGTATTATTGTCCTGTAGAAATGCCTCTGTTTCTTCTGCTTGGCTATTATTTCAGACAAATTCAGCATGTGGGCTGACTGTTGGGAGGATAAAGTATTGTGTTCACTTTTAATGACCTTAACAAAAGCTGAAATCTCAGCTGGAAATGTCATTTTGTCCTTCTCTGTCCCTCTGCCTGTCCATTTATTCTCTTCATAGCATGCAGGGAAATTGGGCTCTGGCTATAATACAGTACATATACAAGTTGTAACATAAACCTGAAACTCATAATCTAACGCACAATGCCACAATCTTACGAGCCAGCAAAGACACAGAGGCTAATGCACAAATGTACACAAATGGGTCATGACTAAAAGGGAGGCACATTTCAGCCACTCTATCACCATCTTGGCAGGTGTTTATGTGAGCAGACCCTGATAATGCAGCTGAGTGGAAAGGCAAAAGAAAGGTTAAGAACAAGAGAAACTCGCCATTTGCTGATGAAAGAGTTAGAGTGTTTTAGTGCCTAGTGAGAGAGTGGTTATGAAAGCAGTGCTAAAAGCTGCAATTTGGCCCAGTATTACACAGATGACAGCCTCCCCCTACAATCATCCATTGCATCTCTCTAAAAAAGTCAAATAGCTTCAATCCTGTCACATTATTTTATTTGTCGCAGCTTTTTGAGACGTATAGACATAAAGACTGCAGTCTCTTGAGAAATATAGCAGAAGTCAAATAAGTAAAAATCTCTAAGAGTCCTCTCAACTTTGGTGCAGTTGGTTAGAAATAGCTAGGATTTTGTGATATCTTTTGGAATGACATTTTCTCCATCAGTTGTCAGGAATAAGCCTTCAGTAGGGATCAATGGCACTGAAATGACTGGCTTTATATCAAACAGATATGACAGTGTGGCTGCTGCAAAAATCTGGACCATTTGTTCATAGACTGAACTTTGTGTGGATGCTTAGACTGGAATGTGTGTGTGTGTGTGTGTGTGTGTGTGTGTGTGTGTGCATGTGTGTGTGGGGGAAGGGGTATTAGGTGGGTATTAGCAGGAGGGAAATGGAGAACCCTGAGATTTGGTTACAAGCAACTTGAGAACATTGAGAGGGAGCTCAGGAGAGAAAGAAAGAAGATAGGAGGGTAAAAACAAAGAGAGTAGGAAATGTGACAGAGACAGCTGAAGGAAGAGGAATACAGAAAACTAAATAAATATAATATAAATAGATATATAATAATAAAGAGAAGTAAGCATGTGAGAAGGGAAGAAAGAAAGAAAGAGTGAGAAAGAAGGAAAGAAAGAGAGAAAAAAGGAAAGAAAGAAAAAGAGAGAAAGAATGAAATCCATTTTGATGTTCTTTAATGAAACATATCACTTATAAAAACACCATTACAGCAAAATTACAACCTATACACTTAACATCAACCCAGCTTATTCGCCCATACAGTCACAAACACTCACTTGCACATCCACACATGCATACACCACAACCACCCACTGAGAAACTAAAACCAAAAAACACAGGGAAAAACACTCTGTTTGCCTTTTCATCCACACACAACAACCCAGCCCCCATATTCATATACAACACACAGTAAAACATGACATAGCAGTTTCATCCGAAGCAGCCCCATTAGCCTGTGACAGTTTGTATACATATAGACAAGCCCCCCTCCCCAGCTGTACACAGCATCCCTTCCAAGCCCCACACACTCTGAAACCCCACAATATCATTTACCAAACTACCTAAGGCGTGAGACCAAATACCTGAACAGCGACACTGGGTCCACAGGCCAACCCCCTCACCTGGTTTCTCCTTGTAAGCTATGTGGCCAGGCAGGTTGGCCTGTCCAAATAGTAGAACACATAAAGCCTTCCTTCTTAGAGAGTACATAGGCCCCAGGGAAAACACCATCCCCAACTTTACACAAAGTATATTTAATATATTTAGCAAAGATGTAACACAATTACAACCCTTTTGAATCTCCACATTCAAAACATTGCAGACTGTCCGTGTGCGCATACACAACATACAAGCCGTCTCCAAACTTCACCCTGAAACTCACGCTTAGAGTTTGGGCTGAGCTTTTTGAAATACATAAAGACTTGCCTACGGAAAGAAAGAACATGCTTCAGCCCTGCGTCGTTACGCCCGAGGGCAATGGATTTATCTCCACTTGCAAACTTCCCAAAATGGGATAGTTCTGACATCAAAGCTTCGTTCTTAAAGGAACACACCGACTTATTACCGACTTATTAAATAACAAGGTTATATGAGACACAGCCATCTTCTAACCGTATACATACTGGGAACTATATTCTCAGAAAGGCGAAGCACTGCTACTTCTGCTACTTGGGCGGAGTGATTTGCTAGCAGCACCTGAGAAGCCCCGTGGTGAGGAGCAGAGAGTTCGCCTGGAGTTGACTCAGAGTTGGAGTAATAATCACTCCGCCCAAGTAGCAGTGCTTCACCTTCTGAGAATATAGTTCCCAGTATATACAGTACGGATAGAAGATGGCTGTGTCTCATGTGTCCTTATTTGTACACGCTGTGACTATACAAATCACAACATGTAAATAGGAACATGTTGGCGTTATTTTGTCACCTATTGAGAGCAGTAGGCTAGATGGAGCCGGTTACCTCCAGGATCTGAGCTAAGCTAGGCTAGCGGAGGGTGCGTCAGACAGAGTTACGACACGCACGGAGATGAGAAGGGTATGTATGGACTTATCTAACTCTGGGGGATACGGTGAATAAGACAAAGTCTCAATAAGTCGGCGTGTTCCTTTAACACACGTTTGATACGACAACTCTTGTAGCAGGTGCAAACGCTATCCATTAGGCCTGCCTTGCTAACCAAACTTTCCGTCTTTAGGAAAACTACAATGGCCTTATTAATCCATGATGCATACCCAAGGTTTTCGCATCCTACCTGTTCACCAACCGCTACGGCCTCCCTCCCCGACTCACCCTGCTCCGGATCTAACCACTTAAACCACTTTCCAAGAAAATTTAGATCTACGCCTCACTGTGATGAAAGACAAGAAATGAAAAGCTAAAGAAAAAAAGTTAAACTAAGGGCAAAGTAAGAAGTAAAAGCTGGGGAAAGGTAGCACAGACCTCTGCACACCTCCACCTCACCTCCTAGCAGAGAGAGAGAGAGAGAGAGAGAGAGAAAGAGCGAGTGAGAGAGGGGCAGAAAGATAGAAAGAAAGCACACAAAGTCGTAAACAATAACAGGCAGTGTGTGTGTCCAGCAGCCAAATGAATGAGTCATAACTCAGCTTCATTAGCGAGTATGTCTCTTGACCTATCGACATCCACATCCCACCATGTAATCCCCGCACATCGATCCACTGACCTTCTGAGCTGCAGGATTGTTACCACTCCTCATTGTTTTAGCATCTGAGCTCCAATATATTCCTAAAGCTCTCCCGTCCTGCCCTGCAGCCACCACCACCCCTTTTGCAATTAATATTGAGCCTCCACAAATGAGTACGAAAGTTAGGATTTGTTTATGCATCCAGCAGGACTGTAGAGCGCATATATAAAGCCAAACAGCCAAATGTCGATTGGAAAATGCTAAAGGTTTTGTACTGTCAACTTGTGCTGGGTCGAACTGGAAAATATGTGTTTGACCCTCTTTCACAATATATACCATCTTTTCATTAATGTGTACCGTTATTGTTTGCTTTAAATTCTGTTATTTTAAATGCAGCCCTATAATGTTTTGGGATCACTAGTTCAAGTTTTTGACTTATCACAAATACATCGCTTGCTTCCCTCTGGGAAGTGCTACAGATCACTCAAAACCCGGTTAAACAGACTTAAACACAGCTTCTTCCCCATAGCGATCACAACTATGGTCGGACAAAAACTCACAAGTTGAATGTTTTTAAACCAATGTGCAATATTCCTAATGTGCTATTTCTCAATGCAGTTTTTATCTACTTCATTAATCTATTTGTCTATTATCGTGTTGAATGTAGGAATGAATGTGTAGAATGCGTTTTCTAACTAGTGAAGTTATGTTCTCTAAATGTGTGGTGGGAAACAGATGTTCCATATGCCCTGGCTTGCACATGCCACTCCACCAAGCTGATTCTTCACAAACATATGTTACACTAATCAGACACTCAAAGGCCACTGGCCTTAATGAAGCTATAAAATACACTTGTGAAGCAGAGAGTGCATATTGATCTGCAGCCTATTCAAAACAGTACATTCAGCAGGACTTTACAACTATGAGGCATTGATAGGCCCCCATATCTCCTCTTTAAATGCCTTCTCACAGTCTCCAATTCAGTTAAGGGAAAAGACAGATACGGTGACCTGGATTATACTGGCAGTAGCTGTGATCAACGGAAGTCAATTTCCAGGATAATTGCCTGACATCCCACGCCCCTCACCTTCCGCGCTTTTTGTGTGTTGCCGTTCTCAAACTCTGTTTGCTTCAGGAAACAACAACAAACTTCGAGCTAGCACGCTACATGCTAAAAATGTTTTAAAGAACATTTAGATTGTGCAACAAGGCAGGCCTGCTGGGTTCTTTCGGGGAATGATTGTCAAGATTTACAAAGAATCTGTTTACGGCATTTACTCTCTTACTGGGACGTTTTATAATCGATAGAGGATTGCTTTGGAAGAAGTACACCAACGATACACAGGTAAGAGCAAATGACGTTTAACCATGTATCCAGCTAATTTAAATAGCATGCGTTACTGTATTGTGTGAACAGATAATTTAATAATGTATGTGGCGTTGTCTTTTGTGAGGTGCAAATGTTCCACCTAAACACGTTCCTTCACGAAACTATTTTGCAGAGCCACCGTCACTGCGTCTGGAGCTTTGCGCCGCCCAAGACGATTGTGAAATGCTACCAACACAGAGCGTTTTTTTCTCCTATCCCAGAATGTATGTGTGGTGAAGCCAGACCTTAACTGCACAGCGCTGTGGAGATAGGTCTGGCAATGCGAGACTATGTTGGGAGTCAAGTCATGTAAAAAAGGTCAGCCGATGTCAGCTGGACTGGGTCTTCAACCCTCATCCTTAGTAGACTCCCAAAAAGGGATCAACTTTATTTAATATTTGCTATTTAACCAAATCTTTAAAGAGAGACAGCCATGAGGCGAGAGAGACAGCCATAGAGCGTGAGAGACAGCGAGAGCGTGAGCACAAGAGAGAAACAGAAAGGTCATGTGTGTGGGCAAGCAAGCCATAGAAATGGAGCGTAGGCTCCGCAGAGAAGGAGGAAGGCGAATCTGAAACTTTATTTGCTAATTATGTAATAAAATTCTCTGTAATTCTTCTTTAACAGACGTGTCTTCACTGCAGATTGAAGTCTCTGGTAACACTGACAACAACTACCCTGTAAGTTTAAGTAAAAGTATAATAGAATTAGCAACTGTGATGACCCCTCCCACTCTGTGGGTGGCTCTCTGGTATTTTTCCATGACCCCTATTTGGAAAGCAGTCTGAGTGGTAGAGGTGTGGCACACCTGTATCCTCTAGGGGTAGGGTTGGAGATACAGTTCTGGCTCTCTCTCTTTTCTCACAGCCAGCAGGGTTTGTTTTTGGTTTAGGTTGTCCTTTGAATTTTGTTTGCTTTAATCCCATTTCAAAGTATTATTTATTTGGGTTAAATAAATTGCTTTTAATTGAATCCTTAATCATGTGTGGTCTCCCTTATTTTGTCCCAACTGTGAGCTGATACATGACACAACAAAAAGTTCCTCAAGTATCAAAAGTAAAAGTTCTCATTAGGCAGCAGAATGGTCCTTGTCATTGCAATGCTACCCTATAATATAGGCTACTATATTGCCCAATTATCATTACTATTGTAAGCAGCATTTTAATGTTTAAGCCGGTCAAGGTGGACTATATGGACTATATATTTACTATTTAGCTGTTTACCTCTTAATAATATATCATTTTAGAAACTCATTATAGTTTATTTGTATAAAAATCTTAAGTTGATAAGTAATTTAAAGTTAAATTTGCAGGTTGATTATCCTTTGTTGCATGTTGTGTATATCCTTTTGTGTGTACAGTAGCTTGGTTGTCTGGCCACGCTGCGGAGCGGAGGAGGGTCTGGCGAGTCTTGGATGGGAGAAAAACGTGCTCTGGTTTATTGCCATTTATTTAAACCAATCACAATCGTCTTGGGTGGCGCTAAGCTCCACATGGACCCGCTGTAAAATAGTCGTGCGAGAGAAAACTCAGATTGGACAGATAGTCTAGCTAGCTGTCTGGATTTACCCTGCAGAGATCTGAGGAGCAGTTAACCAGTATGGTGGTGGACTGGTAGCTGGAGAGGTGCCAGTTCACCTCCTGGTCACTGCCAAGGTGCTCTTGAGCAAGGCACCGAACCTCCAACTGCTCGGGTCGCCTTTCCATGGGCAGCTCCCTCAGTCTGACATCTCTCCATTAGTGCATGTATAGGTACTGAGCATGTATGTGTGTAATGTGTGTAATAACAACAGAGTGAAAACATTGTAATTTCTCCTTGCGGGATTAATAAAGTATACATTATTATTATTATGATGCGTAACCTTTGAAGCACACTGTATTACCCATAATCCATCTTTTGGCTTGTGTACCGGCGTTCACGCATTGCTAAATGTTCACTGTAACTCCCTTAATGTGTGTGTATCACATGTGGTTGTGTGTGTGTGTGTGTGTGTGTGTGTACCCCCCCCATTGTCTGTGCCCTGTACGTTCTACAGCCAGCCAGCGGATCAGAGCAACAGGGCGAGCACCCCTCCCTTGTGTTGGGGTAATTGTGTTTTTGTATAAGCTGTCCGGTTGCATTACAGTAGCCGGGACCCAGTGTCTACCCTGCTCTCATCACTGGGGCTACTGGGGCTCGACAGTGTTGGCGGCGAACAGCGCTTCCATCTCGCTACGGCGATTCAAGCCATCGGTGTGAGCTGGGGCTGAAATCACATCAGTAGTATGTAAGTACGTAAAGTTTATTTATAAAGCACTTATCACAGACAGAGTCACAAAGTGCTTCACAGGCCAAAAGAATAAATACATTTAATAAAATCAATAATCATAAAAAGCACAATAAATCACGGTAAATCATAATAAAACACAAAAGCATAAGATATGTCTTTAGCTGCTTTTTAAAGATTTCAACAGAGGCTGTCACTCTTAAATCATTGTGGCATTAGCGTTCCACAGTCTAGGAGCGACTGTTTCAAAAGCTCTGTCACCTTTAGTTTTCAGCTTAGTACGAGCAAAGATCTGCAGACAACATAAGGGTGCAGCAGATCACTGATGTAGGCCGGTGCCTGACCAGTGATGGCTCTGTATGTAATTACAGGAATCTTCAACTGGATCCTGAATTTAACAGGTAGCCAGTGCAAAGAGGCCAGGATAGGGGTATCAGGTGTATCAGGTGTTACCAGGAGATCAGAGACATTCTCATTAGTCTTACGCTTTATTGAGAGTCCATGTTTGGGCAGTGGGGGCCTAAAGGTTAGAGACGCGAGCTTGTGACCGGGCGTTTGTCGGTTCAATCCCCAGACCGACAAGATAAAATCTGGGTGGGGAAAGTGAAAGAGCAGCGCTTGTCCCTCCCTCATTACCACCACCGAGGTGCCCTTGAGCAAGGCCCTTAACCTCCAACCGTTCCAATGGATCTGCTCAGTGGCCAGCAGATCAGACTGTGGTTGTACCGGGCAGCTTCCAGGTATGGATGTGGAACTGTGTGAATGTGATCAGGGTGTTCCTGCAAAAGAGAGGCTTCCTCTCAGTGAACCTTCCCTGAATAAATAAAGGTTAACAAAGAAAAAAAAATATATATATATATATATATATATATATATATATATATATATATATTATAGCAGTGAGAAAAGTAAAGCTGGAGTGGAGAGGGAAAAGACGGAGGAGGACTTTTGTTGAATAATTGGATCATAATAGTGTGGGTGTTATGTCTTCTTGTGCTGCTGCACAGACACGACAGATAGAAAGAAGGAGGGAGGTGGCAGACAGACAGACAGATTGAATACAAGGACGGGAAGATAGGCAAGCAGACAGACAAACAGAAAGGCAGCGAGGAAGACAGATAAAGTGCTTCTTGTGCATTGAAAACATCTGCCCTATTGCACAATTATTGAACTTGCCGAGTGGCCTGCAGTGCTATGTTTTTAGTGTTAAGGAAGGCTGACAGCTTTAGGATTTGTGCTGTTCTGGAACCTGAAATCTTCTGGTCTTAATACTTCTTAGTCTTTTGTGGGAAGGAAGGAAATTAAAAAGGTTGTTAGCTGTGTGAGAAGGGTCCTTTAAAACTTTAAGGCACTTCTTTTGTTGTCTAGTCTAATTCTGGATGCAGTACTTTGTCCAGCTGCCTCCTGTCCTCAGCTGACATGGTGCTGAACCACAGAGTTATTGCCTAGGTAGTCTATATCCGCGACATTCCACTTCCGGGATTGTTCAGGAAATTCCGCCGGATGTCTTTCATTTCGGCCGGATGTCCGTTACATTTCGCTTTCTTTGTATTAGCATTTTAAACTCCAGTGGATTTCTGAGGACTATGGTTAACTGCTCCTCAGATCTCTGCAGGGTAAATCCAGACAGCTAGCTAGACTACCTGTCTAATCTGAGTTTTCTGTTGCGCGACTAAAACAACCTTTGAACATACACATGTTCCACCTAAACAACTTCCTTCCCAAGGCTATTTTGCACAGGCACAGTTGCTCCGTGCGGCACCCAAGACGATTGTGATTGGTTTAAAGAAATGCCAATAAACCAGAGCACATTCCTCTCCCATCCTGGAATGCTGTGTGGACTAGCCAGACCCTCCTCCGCAGCGCTGTGGAGGAAGGTCTGGCAATGAGAGACTATTGCGTAGGTAAGGATGCTCTCGCACTACTGCTCTATAAAACTGCACCAAACCATCCCTGGATATGCCAAATTGTTTCAATTGTTTAAAGAAAGAAAAGTATCTGGTACGCTTTCTTGAGAATAGTGGTGTTGTCCCCCAATCTCAATGTGGAGGACATTGTCACTCCCAGGAATTTGTAGCTGTCCAAAAGTGAGCTAAAGATGAACCGTGACCAAGGCAGAGAGTCAGAAGAAAAATGGCAGTCAGGGAGACAGAGATTTTAAAACCAAATATAAGTATTAGATAAAAGGTAGACAGACACACAGACAGACAGACAGAAGTTAATCCAATGCACTGCCATCCAGTGTGCCTTGTGTGAGAATGTGCTGATATAGGGCTTAGCTGGGGGAGGATTTCCACCTTTTAGTTTGGCTTTTCTGCTAAGTAGCATTGTGATACAATCAGCCACTGTACGGGCTGTGTGTGCGTACATATGGAATTCGATTAACCTTTCTGGCTCTGTTGGTTAAATGTCAGCATGGGGCATGAAATTGAATTGGTCATTGATTCAGAAGTAGGACCGTTCTCCCACTCAGTTGGAGACAAGTACCAAACAAGTGAATTGTATCTGTATGTCACTTGCATGGGAACAAAGCACAGAGTAAATAAGAATGCTGGTGCAGGACGTCTGTGAAGACAGCTGTAATATGTATTCTCTACAGACATAAACTTTGCTCAGCCTTTCCAAAAGATGTTCCTCTCTTTTTTGCTGAAAATAACAGTCAATCATTTGAAATTGGAAGATTCATAATTAGTGAAGTGGTGTCAAATTGTGTATGATGTTTGTAGGACATTTTAAGTGAAGCCATAACAAATCACCACACATGTCAATCTAACACCAGCCGGCTAAGATGAAAAGCATTTCTGATATTTTTATATTCCCCAATAACATGTTTTTCTGCCTTTTAATAATACTATTACCAATACATTCAAAGTGGCTATATGTAACTTTCCATATATATTGATTTCAGCGTCTCCTTCGGACAAAAGTGGTAGTGTTTTTACCACACTTGTTATCCTGAAGGTCTAGGAGTTAGCGTTACCAGGAGGTCATATAGTTGCAATGAATGTTTTGGTCAGACAGAAAATCATTCATTTACAATAAGAGAATAAGTTACAGATGCATCGTTGCATTTCAAGTGTTGCATACGGTGACTTAGCCTACTCTGGAGGTATCGTGAGCTAAACCAGGAATTACTGTCACTGTGTCACGAACCAAAGCAATAAGAGACAACATAGTAATAACTTAGATTTATATAGCGCATTTCTTTTTTTTTCAAGATTATTTTTTGGGGCTTTTCCACCTTTAATGTACAGGACAGTTAGGTGAGAAAGAGGGGGAAGACATGCAGGAAATTGTGGAAAAAAGAATAGTAGGCCAACACAAACACAGACTGAAAGAAATAACACGTCCGAGCTACATGGAAGGGGGACATAAGCACCGTCTACCTGCCGTAAATCATTTTATTAGCTTAGAAATCTAGACACACCCTAGCGGCAGCAAATGTAATTTGCAGCCAGGGTCAGTCTAGCAACTCTCCGTTGGCTTGCGAGCTGGAAAAACCACTCTAGTCAGGCCAATGACATCGTGTATAGAGTTGGTGGGCGGGCTTAACATAATGACGGCAGAGTTGCGACGGTTCTGCGTGAATTCCCTGCTACTTGAAAACAAAGAAGATGGCTGCTGCTGCTGGTGAACAGCGGCCTTTGGAATCGGCTTTGGCCGCGATGATGATGTGGGTCTGGTTTGTCAGGCTATCTTTTTGTGACTTTGCGGTAAAAATCGGACCCTGACAGAGGCATTAATACAAACTAGAAATAGCGTTATGTGTGAATCACGTCATTTGTGATCGTTAGATGGAAAATGACACAGTTTCAGAAACATTTAAAAGCTACATATAATCACTTTAAATAACACATTATTTTGACTACAGAAATGAATGTGATTTTGGTTGGACTTTAAAGCCGCTGACTGAAGAGAAATGTAATGAAATACAATGCGTCCTCATTCTATAATTGTTTCCTTTGGCCACAGTGGCCAATAAGTTTAAAAATGCTTTCCTGCCAACGGTGCATTTTTGTTTAAATTATTGGCTGTTTTGCTTCATGAAGATCCAATGCTAGAAGTCATTGTGCATCTTAACATTTCAATATTTGCAACACTCTCTTGTCATAACACACCAAGACTGTGTTGTCAATAAGAGGTGACAGTTAATTTCCAGCTCTTTATTTATTTTGTACTCATGACAGATAGAGTGCTGGACAATTTGACAGGGATTCCCTTAAATGTAATTGAGGAGTTTTTTTCTAAAATGTAATATCCAGCAATTTCAAATGGCAATATAGGCCCTGTTCCGACCAGGTTTTAACATCCGTCCTGACTGATCCGATCACAAGTGGACAGCTCTAGGTGTGTTTGTTTTCACCTGTCTGTAGAATGTGTCTCCAAATGCGTCCTGAGTGATCGGATCTCACTTCCCTGCCCTATATGCAAATAAACACGTACATAATTTCCGTTTGCATAGGCTGGTTGTGTGTATTGATAAATGTCGTAAATGTTGTTACTTTCACGTAAAGTAAGGGAAAAATTAAAAAAAAGCGCTGCCCACAGTGTGCCAATAGACTGTATATAACAGATTTCCGACATAAGGATGTCTACTTATGGGTGGCGGGACCTGTGCAGGAGAAGAAATATGTTTTTTTAAAAGTCTCTGTGTTCAGCTCGCAGTACATTTAAAGCTTCTAACAGTATCTCTGTGGGTTAAAGTTTAGTTTATATTATATATGCTTTATTTTAGGTTTCATGTTCGCTTAGGAGCACAGCAGCAACACGTGTTATGTTACTGCTGATGAAGACTCAGCATTTCCCGATCTTGCCGCTTCATAATAAAAGCATTCAAATACCAACATAATGGGGGACTTTTATTGTGAAGAACTTATAGGAAATGATACCGTTTCACAGACGCAGCATTGAGCACTCAGTTCGCCAACAGGGCAATGTACCTCTGGCAATGCGAGACTAATGAACAGGGCATGAAGTTAACTTTTTTGACCACCAGCTACTGTGGCAGGTACCAGCCAGTTTTTTTTTTGTGTCATAAAGGTGAAAAACAGGAATTGCTGTGTCTCTATGATCCTATCCTGTCCTATTGATAGTAGCCTACTCGTGGACATTGCGCCGTCATCACGGGCTGTAGTAGGGGGGCCCGCCTTGATAATCCTGCATAGGGGCCCGGTGTTGGCTCGTTACGCCACTGCATATAAGAGATGAGATGACTGACAAAATCAGCAGCCTACGCACACCACAACAACAACAAAACACTGGTGAATGCGCACCATAACACATGATTTTTTTTTGTATAGTTCTTAAAAATAAAAAAATAAATAAAAAGGAAACTTGTAAGTACGTACGTCAATTAAGTTCCATACGCAATTTAAAATAAGTCAACTTTGACTTTTTGGAGAAGAACAGCAAACAGCGGTCTCCTGGGTGAAAGTCCCATGTTTGTTTGACCCAAAGATCCATCCACCCCAACCTACTGCTGACGCGGACTTTGAAGACGGAGTTTGGTTAGAAACATTTGTGATATAGCAAAACATAATCATAATCTGGGACAGAATGTGTTTACCATGAAATGTAATTGAGAATGCAGTTTAGTTATATGGAAAGGTCATTTTAACAAGACAGGGCTGATTGGATGGATTGCCATTAACCTTTCACATTCATGGTGCCCAGAGTATGTACCCTACTGACAATAAGTGATCCTTCTAGCACCACCTTGTGGTTGATATGTTTGTCTTTTTAGTGAAATGTTTCAACAATTATTAGATGAATTGCGATGAAATTGTGTACAGACTTCCATGTCCCTTTCAGAATAAATTTCAATAACTTTTGGTGATTCCTTAGCTTTGCATTCAGCACCATCATCAGCACAAAACCTTAATTCACCCAGTACTTTGGTTTATGACGAAACATTGACAAATGTTGTTGGCTGCAGGCCAGCTGTCTCTAATTAACGTTAATTATATGAGTAACTTGATGGCAGGCCAAAATTAAACTTGACTGTTGTCGGGCTTGCTTGGAAGCCGGTGTCTGTACTCATTGAAGAGTTTGTGAGGGGAGGAACTTCGACTATGTAACACCATTGTACCATCACGAGTGGATGAGTGTCTTCTGTCTAGCGGGTCGGGTCAGTTTCAGGACTGTTATTCTCCCAGTTAAGCTTTCATTTATAATATCATATTAATAATTGGATCTCATAAACGTACTATATTTGAACCAGGACCTTCTGTATTTGGATCTAGAAGCTCGTAAAAAAACAAGGTGGGTCAGATCAAGGTGTCAGATACATAGGCCTATCTTTAATCAGCATTTAAGTAAATATAAGTATCAAATATGACTCTGTATTGGAAGATACCCAAATATTAACCCATATTAAATGACTGAACATGGTAAACATTAGACCTGCTAAACATCAGCATGCTAGCATAGTCATTGTGAGCATGTTAGCATGCTGACATTATCATTTAGCTCAAAATACATCCTCACAAAGCAGCTGGTATGGCTGGCCAGGGTACTAAAGTATAATCGGTTTTTCGTTTAAACCCAAATAAAAAAAAACGGGTCAATGTTTTGTTTTTCGTTTCAATCCAAAAACAAAACAACGGGCTTCATTTTTGTTTAAAAACGGATTATACATTAGTAACCTGACCATGGCTACTTTTACCCAGCTTTAAAAACTAAAAAGGTTTGTTAAAGTTGACCATGGGATAGGCACCCATTCCACCTCAGTAATTTGTAGAATCAAGTGGATAGTTCTCATTGTGGATGGGACAACCTGATCTCTCAGAATTCTGTGAAATGAACACTGCCCCTTAACTCAAAATCTGTGGCCGTTTCACGGAATCGCAAAAAATTCTGTGATGAGCCCACGGAAGAATACCGTGAAATGAACATGGCCCCTTAAAGGAGAACTCCGGGCAATTTTTACGTTAATCCTGATCGCTATAAATATGTGAGTACTGTCGATAGCAAAAAAAAGGAGCCGAATCGGTGCTAGCTAACTGGAGCTGCTGCAGCTAATGCCGAGAGCTCCCACTTAGCTAAAACGGCAGTTTTGGGGGCAGTCTTTGTGCCTCTTAACAGACACAAAATGCAATTAAAATGTCTGTGCAACATGAACAGGGCCCTTACATGACAACAAGATGCGTTTTCAACCCAGACATTGTTTAAATTCACCTACCCTGTTAGCTGCTAGCTGCCGTCTGGGATGAGTGAGTGTGTTCAGCCAGGCTTTGGTAATAATCATCACACAGCAGTTCCCTGTGTATTTGTAGCATATATATCCATTTTGTGTACGATCCATCTGGCGTTGGTGAATAGTAGTCTCTGCAGTGGCGAACTGTGTGTTAGTTGCCTTAGCCAGGCTAGCAGGGCCGACCGGCATCCTTCTACTTCTTCCCCGCCTTCCTCGCCTGCCGCGGGCGACAACAATCCACGGGCACCCGCTGGTCTGGTGGATGTCCTCCAGAGGACAGTTCATGCTTTCGCGGCGAAATTTTTGCAGCGAATTTTTTTTATTTCCCCCTCAAAAATATGTAATTGAGCACTGTAGTGGTTATGATCATATCAGTGACTATGTAACTACATGGAAACGGGACAAATAATGTCTGTTTCTTGTACAGTAATAGTGTTACTGAAGGCTAGCTCTAGCTCCATAGGTTACTCCAAGCGTCTTCCCTTGTGAACACCTCCGCTCTTCACTCTTCTCACACCACGCTTCCATCTGCACACTGCTGTTTACCTTTTCCTGCTACAACTGAAATCCCACGGGACTTCAGCGCAAGACTACTACTACTAGCCTTCTGTAACGCTGTTATTTTACAAGAACCAGGCATCATTTGTCCCGTTTCCATGTAGTTACACTGCAGAGACTACTATTCACCAACGCCAGATGGATCGCACACAAAATGTATATATATGCTACAAATACACAGGGAACTGCTGCGTGATGATTATTACCGAAGCCTGGCTGAACACACTCACTCATCCCAGACGGCAGCTAGCAGCTAACAGGGTAGGTGAATTTAAACAATGTCTGAGTTGAAAACGCATCTTGTTGTCATGTAAGGGCCCTGTTCATGTTGCACAGACATTTTCATTGCATTTTGTGTCTGTTAAGAGGCACAAAGACACTCTTTATGATATGCCCCCAAAACTGCCGTTTTAGCTAAGTGGGAGCTCTCGGCATTAGCTGCAGCAGCTCCAGTTAGCTAGCATCGATTCGGCTCGTTTTTTTTTTGCTATCGACAGTACTCACATACTTATAGCGATCAGGATTAACGTAAAAATTGCCCGGAGTTCTCCTTTAAGTTAAGGAAAAGGTTGTGGGTGGGCTTATGTTTCCATGACACGCGGGACAACAACGGCACGGTTGGGTTTAGGAAAAGAACAACGGGACGGTTACGGTTACGGTTGGGTTTAGGAAACGTGACACGTGGGACACGATCCCCGGTCTCCTGGGTGAAAGTCCTGTGTTTGACCCATCCATCACCCTAACCAACCTCCCTACGCGGATTTTCGGGCTTTCATACTACTCGCTACCGTAGTCGCTACTAATGCTACGTCATCTTCTCATTGACTTTACATTGGCATTATTTTCCGTGGTGGCCACACAGAATTTTCACACATTCCGTGCCACCACCACGTAATGTGGTGTTAACAGTTCGTGATCATTTCACGGAATTCTGTGAGACCAGGCTGGGATGGGAAGTCATTAGTCAGTGGGGTTTTATTACCTGCACACACCTCAAACACACATTGTCCTTTTACTATTTGATGCCACTAAATGTATTCTTCTTTCCACTGATCATATCACCACTATTTCTTACAGAACAGAAAATACAATACTGTATCTGTTTAGTTCAAATATATGACATGGTTACTGAGATGAGATAAGAGCTGCTGTGGTGGGTCTTATCTCAGCAGGCTGTGGTCTTCCTCTATGTTAAATGCCACCGTGAATTATACTCCTTTCCATCTATTCGCCTTGCTGTAGCAAATCATAAACTTTTTATCCTCTTTGAACAAAATAAAATAACTAAGAAATCAACAGTGACTGATGTATTCACATAAATTGAATCAGCAGTTATTGTCTTTGTCTATGAATACATATCCAGCTAAAGTCAATATGCCACTGATATTTGACATGATATTGATGTAGCCCAGTGATAATGTAAACTGGGGACCTCCCTAGGGCGAGCCCTGCCCTTTGCTCAGTGCATGCTGGGATAGCCTCCGCCCCATGAATGTATGGATGGTATTGCCCTTGAATCAGTTTTTAAATAGTAAACGCTTGGAATCTGGGCTGAAGAAATGCACAACACTTGAGTAATATAAATTCAAGTGTTCTGAAAACGGAGTTCTCTGAATGCCTTTTGTGTCGAAGCAATGCAAAATATTGAATTCATTAAAATATCATGCATTGTTTGGTCCACAGAGAAGAGCTGCGGAGGTAAGTGTGTGAAGGACTCTGAAGTGAGAAAGTATTTGCTGTTGTAAAACACCAAATATATAGAGCAGCTGAGAGACAATTGTACAGACATGTGTAGAACAACCGGGAAGGTTTGTGAGACACAGTGTATAAGGACACGTAGACCTCACATAAAACTCCCTCTCCGGTCACTGACTCATCTTAGAGGAAACTACAAAGCAGTTGAAACAAAAACCTGGTTGTTGACGAAGAAAGGACGAAGACAGGGTGCAGCTAGGACAGAAAAACAGAGATGGGGGAGGATGGGGATCGGAAGGCCATTCTCTTTTAATGGAGCCTTTTTTTGTTTATACAATATTCCATCTGTATCGCGTTACAGCTTGGTGCCTGTGTCGGCTGAGTGAGGCTTAACCAAAAAGTCAAAGAGGGAGAGAGAGAGAGAGAAAGAAAGGGAGAGGCCCAGCAGGGAATACCAGGTCACAAAAGATTTACTTCACCCCTGTCCAGGAACTAGTTTTTCAAGCAAGAACAATACATCCAGTAGAAAAAGAAATGGAGCAAAATAGGCAGGGTGCCAGGTGGAAAGGGGGGGAGGGGGGAGAGAAGGTTGAGGATGGATGACACAGTAAAGAGAAATATAGAGAGGAGAAAAAAAAGATAAGGAGTCCCAGAGTTCTGTCTCAGTGGGGGGGGGGGGGGTATCTCATGGCTGGCGTTTGCTTCAAAGCATTTCGAAATTGAAAAAGCGAATTGAGAGCAGGGGATGGGATGAGATGGAAAGGCGAGAGGGAGCGAAGGAGGGAAGCCAAGAAGAGAGAGAGAAGAAAGAGAAAGAGAGACAAAGGGGGGGGGGAGAGAGAGAAAAGGTGAGGGTCCCCAAGGATGAGTTCCGCATTTGAAATTGGAAACAGAGTGGCAGGTCACTGCTCAGCATTGCTACTATCTCTCCATGAGAATGCTCTCTTTCTCTCTCTCTCTCGCCCTCCCACCCTCCTCCTCCGTGTTCGGAGCAGTGCAGATGGTGCAGTGTTCGCCCGCAAATATTAAGAAACCCAGGAGACCAAGCGCGTGAGAATGTACTCCATTCTCCGTTACCTTTGCAGTCATTCAGCAGCGCACTCAAATTCACCAGAGAGCCATGCAGACTGCAAGTATCACTCCCATTGCTTTGGGGATGAATCCCATGCTCTCCACTGTGTTACACTCATAATGAACATATGCTGGTGTACAAGTATTTGAACAGAAACGCGCGTAGACAAGAGCACTCCCATGTTCTCTTACACACAAGCTTGCTAAAGGCTCCAGAGTCTCGTGCCTCTGCTGGTAACATGCAATTATGTGGCTATGATGTCATTGATTTTCTGCATTGGTTGGAAGCTGCGCGATGCCGTGCGATTAGAGAGCGCTGGAAAGTGCCTCGCTGTGTGGAATACTAATATGCTCATTTGTGAGCAGTGGCTAAAAGGGAAATGTTTTTTTCCATGCATCCCCCCACCCCTGCTGCTGTTTACCTCCACAGAGTTGAGACTAAAGTGAAGAGCGACCGACTCACTGACTGAGTGAGTGGCAGACTGACTCAGCCCTGACGGACACGTCGGATCCTGGCTGTCTGACAGGCCGATAGACCGGCCCCGGGGCCCTGAGTGGAAAGAGAGGAAGAGGAGGGAGAGAAAAATAAACACGAGGGTGAAGAAAAGGGATGATAAGCCTGTCTGCGGTGAAAGGATGGGTTTCAATCCAAATAAGATGTCCCCCATTTGGAGAAATAAATGACAGTTTCTCTCACAAAATGATTGATAGTGCAAAAAGGAAAGCAAATAATTTGATTTTCTGAATGATACTACTTTGCTTGAGTGTATGACCAGTGCATCATGATAACTGTTTGTCATAAATGTAAGCACTGGAGTATTTTATAGGAAAATGACATAGTATTACAATGAGTAATTTTATTCAGCTTGTTTATACTGCCAGAAATCCATATCTGTGGTTTAAACGGCTGGATAAACTGCTCGTAATTAACCACAGAACACAACTATCAACCATGCTCTGTAATTCTTTGTATTTGGATATGGTTGCATTGTTTGAAAATGAAAGCCTACATTATATCAGTGCATCAAATTTAAAGAGGCAATACAGGGATTCAAAAGTTGGGGGATTTGTAAGAGTCAGATGACAAGGAAAAACCTGGTCAAAATGATGCAGCAGAGGCTGAGATTTCCTGACTTTTAGTCCCCAATGTTTGCCACGCTCCTAATATGCTGGATTCCACACTCCTAATGCAATTTGACAGCACAGAGTGACCACTATGGCTCAACAATTGTTTTTTCATGCAATAAACACTGGCTCAGAAATAGAATGACTGCTGGCTGAAGCTTCATATTACTGTACATATGAGAATGGTATCAAGCCGACGGCCAGGGACACGTCATCCATAGGCTCTGAAACACCAAACACACTAGGCTCCTTTAATCTCATCTGATCAATCCAATACACATAAGAGCTGTCAAAACTAGTAAAAAATTACGTTTGAATGTTCCTTCTAAAAAACACACAGGTTCGACCTTGTTGCCATCTTATTATGTCATAAGATGGCAAACGTACAGATACATAACTACTTGTGTAGGCATATTTATTCCAACATGCCTTTTAAAAGATCTCCACATACCTACACATTACAAAATAAACTAACGTTAATTAACTGATATCCTATACCGTGATATTTATTATAAAGACCATAATAGACCTCTCTCTCTCTCTGTACCCTCTGCACCATTCAACAATTAGCTCCCTAGCAAGCAAGCTAGCTTATCAGCCACCCGGCCATCCTCTAAATTAGTTAAATGTAACAACTTAATGTTTAATTCACACGTTCTTGTCATATCGTAGGAAAGTATATTGCTATTGTCAGATGAGTGACAATTTTGTTTGGCTAATTTTCTGTGACCAGTGTATGATAGAGGAATGTTGGGTGGGTGAAATTAGCAACATAACGTCAGCAAACGAGCCAGCAGCGGGCCGTTCGGTCGCTCCGCTCCCACTGTAGGGAGACTTCTTTGCCGAGGGAACGGATGAAAGACCGGGAGAGGGACAGTCCGGTTAGCCATCTCCCAGTGTCTGCTGTCTTTCTGGTAGGGAGTGAAGCAGAGCGACCGTAGGCTCTGTTCGGTTGGTTCTGCCACTGATCGAGTGAATGCTGTTTGTTGTGGGTATAATAGCAACGTTATGCAGTTTCCCTTGTTGAATGATGAATAGATTACCGCTGCCTGCTGGTATGGAGAGTTATTTCCTCTCACGCATGCGCAGAACGTACATGGTAGCCTACTTGGCAGTCGGCTGTAGTTTCTGCGGTGTGTTCCAGTGCAAATGTTTTCAGACAAAGGTGACGACGGCCGACGCGAGGTGGCGCTACAGTCGGCCTTCATCACCACTTGTCCCTGGCCGTCGGTTTGGTGTGTCAGGGCCTTAAGTCTTAGCAAAATGTGAAGGAGGAAATTTCCCAAAATGTCAAACCAAGTCTTTAATTTGTAAATTATTTTCTCTATTCTTTCACAATTGTTGTCAGAACATAGTGCCCAAGATGACATATTGAAATTGCTTGTATTGGCTGACCAACAGTCCACAACAAAAATATATTCCATTTACTATCATAGATTAAATAAAATAATAAAATCACAATTGAGAAGCTGGAATCAGTGGTGAAAAGACTTGTTGCTCAATAATTTCCTGCACAGGCTGGTCAGTACACTATTAGTTAGTGGACTGTAGCATGTAAAAAAACAAACAGTGGAGTGTCTCTTCAATTGCTAAACGTGCACAACTTTCTCTCAATTCCCACCAGCAAAAGTAAAAGGAGAAGTCAGATGGTAGGAACAGGAAAGAACTACTAAGGAAGAGGCGATGGAAACAGTCAGGAAATAACTGAATGAAACAGATGAACTCAGAGGTAAAGAGAGAACAGTTGTGTGTTTTGATGGAGAGAGGATGCTGAGAAGGTGAAACAGACATAAGGGTTAGGAAGACAGACAATGTTGCTGGTGTATTTGAGGAGACAGCGAGGTGTTGAAGACCAAATGTCCATCTCCAGGTGACAGAATTTTTTTTTTGAGAGCAGATTTTAGAAGGAGCCCAGAAAAGAGACAGAGAAATAAATAGAATGAGACAGACAGAAAGAGGACAGAAACTAAATGCCCAATGCTGCTGCTCAAGCAAAATCTCTCCGTTTCAATATTTATGTGATGAGGCAGAAGGACGGAAAGAGGGAAGTATGGAAGGTAGAAAGACAAAGGCAGCAGAAGAGACAAAGAGGTTAGCAGCAGTGTGTTCAGTGAGAAAAAGGCTAATGGAGACGGTGAGAGATGTGAAGGGAGAATGGAGAGAGGTTAAGTGAGGGAGCTGGAGAGAGAATTGAGGCAGAGTGTATAGGCAGGTTAAGAGACAGTGAGAAAGAGACATGGAGAGAAGTTAAGTGTGAAGTCCTGCTCTTCACATTACAGGGAATCTCTTTGTGCCTGAGAAAGCTGGAGAAGAGCGTCCATGTACGCAAGGACTCTGAGGCATCTAAGGTTTTCTCACATTCACCATGAGAGCAATTTCTGCTGCATGTGAGTGTGACCAACTCATTTTTAGAGAGCAAAAAGACTGGCAAAATCCAGCAATGTGGAGGAGAGGAGGATCAACACATTATTAAGAGAAGGAATTCAGTATCAGCATGCGGAGTCAGAGCGGGCTACAATAATGTCCAATCAAGTCAGCTCCTGTCATCCCCTTTAAAAGCAAAAGACTGTCTGAGGAGAAAACTAAAGACATCCAAATATGAATATAATGAAGAGAACTCCACGTTTGAAAGCTGGAAGATGTCCTGTTGTGATTTGAATATGTTTGAAGCATTGAAATTCCTGTTTCTGCATAATAATGCTCTTGTTATCTTTGAAGATCTTACTGCAATAAGGAAAAAAAGCTACTCTAACTTGAGCACATGTTCCCAGCTAGAAGAAACACTGACGCTGATGATGTCATTGTTTACCTCACAATTAAGGATAAAACGATTGCCGCCGTGGAAACTTTCTCGCGTTGCTAATGCTGCCTCCCAGTATTATAAACTTCTGTGTTTGGTGTCCAATAAGCCTTAAAACTCATAAATGTAATGTTTCCTACTTTGTATTCCATCCTCTCGCTGGTACCCGTACTGTAGCAACACGCTCTCACCAATTACAATACTTGAGTCGAGTGCCATTGCTTTATTGTTAGCTCAACAAGTAATCTTTATCAGGTCCCCCCCAGGAAGTGTGCCAGGCTTTGAAGCAGATTGAACATAACAACCAAACGGTGGAATTGTAAAGTCACGTAATGCCCTCTGGCCCAAACATGACGAAAGAGATTTCTGTAAATCAGTGGATACATTTTTTTTGGAGCGCCACAACCAGGGTTCAAAATTAACTTTTTCGTCCACCAGCCGAATGGCTAGTCAATGTTCACATTTCACCAGCCACTCTATAGAGTACCATTGTTTTTTTGGCTGGTGAGTGTAGCAAATCTACCAGCCACTTGCATATTTTACCAACATTTGGCTGGTAGATGGTGCTAATTTTGAACCCTGGCCACAACCACCCGCAAATGACTCATTTCACAATCAGAATTAGATCCATTCGCTCCGATTACATTTGTTAACTCTAGAAGAGCGGCACAATTCAATTATTTAATCCCCATTCCAGTTAGCGGAGCACTAGTCTATATTGACGATGATTCATTCATTTAGGGGATTGCTCCGGTGCTGCCGGAAGATCCGCCGGATGTCCCTCATTTTCGGCCGGATGTCCGTCCCCATTCACTTTCTTTGTGTTGAAATTTTAAACTCTGGTGGATTTCTGAGGACTACGGTTAACTGCTCCTCAGATCTCTGCAGGGTAAATCCAGACAGCTAGCTAGACTATCTGTCCAATCTGAGTTTTCTGTTGCACGACTAAAACAAATTTTGAATAAGCACATGTTCCACCAAAACAAGTTCCTTCCTGAGGCTATTTTGCAGAAGCACCATTGCGTTCAGCGCTTAGCGCCACCATAGACGATTGTGATTGCTTTAAAGGTCCAGTGCTCCATATTCATGCGCTATCTTGAAATACGTTAGCCGGTAAGGGACATACAGGACATACTGCTCCG
The DNA here is from genome assembly GCF_008315115.2 of Sander lucioperca. Classification (NCBI taxonomy): domain Eukaryota; kingdom Metazoa; phylum Chordata; class Actinopteri; order Perciformes; family Percidae; genus Sander; species Sander lucioperca. The sequence continues at coordinate 24,887,084 of NC_050174.1, forward strand.
CCTTTTTACGTTTTCGCTGTCACATGATGAACTAACAGGTGCTGCTAATGCTGCTAATGAGTATCGTAGCTTCCCGGCTCTGGCAAGTTTGAAGAAGGAAACATGGAGGACCACACGTATTCAAAATCCAAATTTCAGGAACAGGAATCTTCTTCTTCGCCCAGAAAAAGAAAAAGGATACTAAAAAGAGCAAGAGACCGGCTTTTTGAAGCGTGAAGGCTACCATAGTTGTAATACGTACTTTGAACTGTGTGATGCGAGAGAGTTGATTGCAATATATGATCTCAACACTAGATGGGAAAAATTCCTACACATTGGACCTTTAAAGAAATGCCAATAAACCAGAGCACAATTTTCTCTATGCCCACAATAACCCCCCGTTGCTCATACTATAGGCAGAAGTAATACTCTGGTCATTAATGTGATGAGAAATCCCCTTAATAATCCCTCTGAGATGACAGAAAGTATTTGATTTTTCAGAGGTGGTGTTTGGGGACTTGACTAAAGATAATGTCTTGACATCTTTGAAGTTGCTCAGAGTGCATCAGGAGTACGTTAACTGTTGGTACCTTGATGGAAGATTAATATAAATATACTGTATGCAGCTGTGTTAGCACTACCAGTGTCACAGATTTAGAGGCCCATTCTAAAGCCCCTTTCACACATGCACTGCAAACCTGAAATTATATAGACATTACCCGGCCTGTATGTGTGAATGCAAATCTCCAAATCAGTTGGATCAGACATCAAACAGAATTTACCCTGCCAGCTCCCTAGTACAAAGACTACGGCAGCTTATTGTGTATAGTTTCCACGGCGAGTGAGTGGGCGTGCTGATGCCTTTCTATTACACGGCTCAACGGAAAGAAAAACTACAAAATGAACGCAAAAGTAAAGAGTTAACGCAAATTCCTTTTAACGCCATGAATTGTTTTGACGGGCGATTAAAAGATTGTGATCTGGGCCTCGAGCCATAGTTTGGGAAATCAGTAAGCGATGCAGCAGTAGGGTTGTGGAGGGCAAGCAGAAACAACCTCCAGGGGAAACCCGCCATCCGCCATCTTGCTCGCTGCGACGGAGTGAAGCTCATCGAACAAATGAAAATGTCTAACTGGAGAGACAACAAAATAATTTCAAAGAATGAGAGACTCAGTTGTTATGACCAAATTACCAACCGGCTATGACCGCGGTGTAATCTGAATCATGTCCTGCCTCCTGCAGGCTCCACCCCTCGTCTAAACCAGAGTATTCCAGGAAGTGAAAACGCGTCTGACATAGAGAATCTCCTGTTGTGTGCTACATGTGTACAATGTCCGCATCTGATTCTCCTGACATTATCCGGAAGTTCATAAGTGAAAAGGGCTCAAGTGATCATTACTGTGTGCTCATGATGGAATGGTGAGCCAGGCCCAACCCCCACCTCTGAAAATTAACAACTAATCCAATTTCAAGCAATTAAATGAAAACATAGGATTATTCCACTCAAGGTGTACTGCGCCAATCCCCTGCCATCATAACTTCAGAGAAACAACCTTAGTCAAGTGTCTGGAAATGCTGACACATGCACAGTACAGACTCCACGCTCACACAGACAGCTACAGACAGACACTCTCATCAGCACATACACACACATTAGGAAATAAGCCATACAAAAACAAACAAAGCACTTTGAAGCACATGCACACACTAATTTGAGACACGCGCACACACACATTTGTTCATTCAGCACTTTAAAGCAAACCATTAGTCACTCAATCAGGCAGACCCCACAAGGGAGGGAGAGCTAATTAACGGCCGTATCGAAACGCCAAGCCCCGCACTTTATCACGGTTTCGGGAAACACGATGGGCCCCCACAAATACCATATTGTTCTCTCTCTCTGCCTGTCTGTCAGTCTCTCACTCTCTTTGTCTATCACCCCATTCATAGTTCCCAATGAAGAAAAGTCATGTTGCAAAATGTATAATGAGATAGAATGAATATGCTCGAGCCCAACTGTCACAGATTGATGTTGGATGTTAAAGTGTATTAAATGGGTAATTAAAGTTATCTTAGGCAGTATAGGTATACTGCATGTGAATTGGACAAAATAGGTTTATGTGAATTACACAATATATAAATATATGAATTATAGGGAGTGTGGGACAAAGGGATAGGGAGGGATCAAACCCTGTGATAAGTGGACGACTCGCTCTACCTCTTGAACCACAGCAGGCCCAAATGCTGCTTTATATATATATATATATATATTAAAAAGCATATGCAACTGCACATCCATAATTCATTATTACTAGAACCAAAGTCCCACCCCATACAGTATATGCCAGTACAGTAGTAGATATCTATTTAGCTTAGAATGTGGACAGAATGTCCCAGAAAGACCAATTTATAAACCCTCTATGATAAACTACACTGTGTTATGGAGAAGGCGCTGGACTTTGGCTCTCTCAAACCTGAATTTAGCTACAACTAAATCACAGCTGTTACAAAGAGCTCCAACTCTATATGGCTCTGTACGTGCTTATTGATCAGGAAATCACTGATCCAATAGAGCATCAGCACCTGAGTGATCTTTAGTTTACTCTTTGTACCAACATGGATATCAGATTTTGACTCAAACTTTGTTGTTTAGCCAGAGCATATTTTATAATGCACTGAGTCAGAAAAAAAATTGCTTCTAATTAGGGTGCAGTAGTTACATGCAGAGGCCACTTGAATCTTTTTTTGGAGACAGGAGTGTCTCCGCGGTAGTCCTTCATGCTGCCTCAGTATTCAGCTTTATATATTTAAAAACCAAACAGCAGAAGCCTCTTTGGCTTAAAGGGCCTGGTTTGACATCCATGCTTGTAAACAGAGACGATTCCAAGTGGCCAAGTATTGTCTGGACACAGTATAGTTATAGCTGTACACCTACAGTTGAGGCCAAAATTATTAGCACCTGTGCCAACCTAGTAAAGAACTACTCTAAGAGGTTGTTGTCAGTTGTGGCTCAGAAAGGGTACACTATTGACTATTAATGGCCAGGGGGCTAATAATTTTGGACGTCTCATTTTTGCCCTTTCTTGTTTCAACTCACTATATCAATAACATATCCTAATCAAACAGTGGACATTTTGTCTTTGTTATTTTGGAAACAAATACACTATACACACTTGTTAATGGTAATTTCCATGGAGAAATCAAGAGTTTTATCTAATTTCATAAGGGGGGCTAATAATTTTGGCCTCAACTGTATGTCAGAAGCCCAGTGTGTTTAACAAACTGAGTGCTCATAAATCACTGGGTGCTTGTAATTATGTACTGTGTGCTGGAAGGACTGTTTCCCTCTTGGGATATACTGGAACATTTGACAACCATCAATTGAGATTTGTGCATCTTACCAAACAACAACTCCTTCATTATGTTTGTAAGAGTCATGTTGTATTAAGGTATAGTTTTTGGTATTTTATTGTTTATTGCAAAAGTAAATTGTTTTATGACCTTTAAAATATGTAGTCTAATATACATTAGAATCTAGGTAATGTAGAATGGGCTTTGATGTGTTTTACCCAATAAAAACTAGTTTGTCCAGCTATTGGACAGTTTTGAGTTGATTTTCTGTGTAGTTAGTGTATGTTAGGCTTCGATAAAGCAGGATGTGGAGCGAAAAGTTTTCTGACCGCCGATTGTAGATCACTGATTTGAGACTGTATTTTTGCTTTTAGGAAAGTCAATTTCAGCACAAGGTCAGTTTTAGGATATTCCAGCACTGTATATGGATATTTTCGTTTATCTTCTTTTTTCTATCAAATCCGTGGAATAAAGTATTTTTCACCTCCTACGAGCCTCGTTCTTTAGATAGCCTGGCATGTTGAAGTTGGACATGGTGATCTACATGAGTCAGAACACTTTACACCCTGCAATCAGTGGCGAGGAAGGTTTTTAACAAGTTGCCACAACAATGCTCTTACCATAGCCTCTGTGCAACATTGTTTGCGTGCACATCTATCTTACATTGCAACTAACCTGTATACATTTGAACTGAATCCCAATTCTCTGTCTTACCCCTTCCCCTTACCCCTTCCCCTTAGTTTTGATGAATGATGACGTAACTGTAACCAAGTGGTGTCTCATTTCATAGGGGTATGTTTTCACCCCTAGCGCTTACCACTCGGTTTCGAGGGACAAGGGCTGGGGTAAGACGAAGGGGTAGGGGAAGGGGAAGGGGTAAGACAGAGAAATGGGATTCAGTGTTGGATTTGCAATCAGACAGTTCTAACATGTTTCCACATTTTTTGGTCTTACAAATGTTATCCTTACATCAACACCATATACATACTGAATATACATACATAACAAGATTAAGTATGTGGCCTATATTTGGTTAAGGGCCTCCGAGTAGCCACTAAGCTTGTTGCTTTCGCCTTAAAGCCTGCTCAAACCAGGATTTAAAACGGTGGAATTTTGCAGCGAAATCATGTCATTCAAATGGAATTGCTGCAATCAGTGGATCCGCTCGAGGAAATGGTCACGTAGAGTTCAACTTTGGTGGTACATGGTAACTTATTAGCTGTGTTGCACCATGCACTTTTATTTTACCTCCTCTATCGGGGTAAAAAAGCAATTGTTTTGCAGACAGGATGAATATGAGACAGTAAACAGAACAGTAGAGAGAAAACATAGGAAAGTAGTAGTAGTAGTGCAAGCAAATTCACCAAGCTTCCAGTCCCACCTGTTTTTCTAGGACGGGCTAATGTCACTTTGTGGTTGACATGAACTACATACTGAATCCAGCACTCCTCCATGGGCAAACCTCTGAAAAAGAAGGACCTGAGTCAAGCACTTGGCTCTATCATCAGTGCAGGCTACTGCTATGCTTTGAATGCTTTTATCAGAATATACTTCTCCTGCAGTTACTAAAATGGTAGAAGCTGAGCCACCTGCTGCCTGCCATGATTCAGAGTCCTCTGGAAACGAGTCAGAGCTACTTAGCCTAACCAAAGATGGTTCCCCTGGGAAATACACAACACTCAGAAAATGGCCAACAGCAGTAGAGTGGGCCCATAAATGACAAAACAGTGGATGAGATCAAGTATTGTGCTTCCCAAAAGTAGTTTGATTTAACTCAAGTGGGCATGTATGCACAGAAGGAGCACAGGCCAAGAGAATAGTTCAGAACATGTTATGTATAAAGACACTGATATCAACAGTTTATAAAGGTTTTTACAATCAATTACAAATTAGTCTCTCCTAGTGCCAGTTTGGTGTGATAGCTTTTATCGTCTGGCTAAGAGAATAGTTCAGAACATGTTATATAAAAAGACATATTGATATCAACAGATTATAAAGGTTTTTACAATCCATTACAAATTAGTCTCTCCTAGTGCCAGTTTGGTGTGATAGCTTTTATCGTCTGGCTTAGAGAATAGTTCAGAACATGTTATATAAAAAGACATATTGATATCAACAAATTATAAAGGTTTTTACAATTCATTGCAAATTAGTCAGTTAGTGCCAGTTTGGTGTGATGGCTTTTATCGTCTGGCTGAGCAGTTGTTCTGATTATTTGTAGGAAAAAAAGACATCATAGAAACACAGCCACTGACTGAGTGGATCTTTAAATTATCGAATTGACTTGGCCCACATTTCCCACCTTTTCTTCCCAATGGACTCCTTAATTATATGTGACAGCACCGACAAGATCTCTCTGTATGCTTCACAGTTCATTTGGCTGCCATTATCAGTAACATCAGTAGAATCCAGTGAGCCAGGTCCAGAGGCAGCCATGCATGCTGCAATCATGACGCTGCCTCCCACAGGTGAGAAGATGCGCTCTGCTGTTTCTGTCCTTCTTTGTACTGTGCTCTGTTCTTGTTGCAGATGAAAGGCCTGCAACCATCTGTGTATCTTTGTACTTCTCCGGTATTATCCTCTTCCAATGATGAATTATGACTGTTTCACCGTTGGTATCGCTGGATTGTCTGCAATTTCTTTGGCTGATTGTAGTTTTTTCATTCACAGCTGTAATATGTTTTTCTTTCATCAATTGCTATCATCTTTCTTGGATTCTTGGGCATTGATGGTTGCACTCCAGCAGTTCTTTCATTTCCACGACATTCAATACGATTGATTTTTTAGTCCAACTGCTCTGCAAAGTCCGTAATTGGAGTGTTTTTGGAAACACGTAATCTTTAAAATGACTTTCTTCCCCATCAAAGACAGCTACTACCATTGGTCCCAGTATTTATGATCACCTAAGAGTGATAGATTGGGAAAATAAAAAAACACTGTTACAATGTGGTTGTTCATTTTTTCCTTGTGATATAGGAAATGTTAAAAATCCAATTTTCTCACAATAAAATTGGGTTTGCAAAAATCATTTGAAATATGAATTTTATAAAAAGAAAAATGTTAAAACAACAGAATGGAGTTGGTTTATATGTATGTGTATGTGGGTGAGAACTGGTGTAAGGACCCAAAGGTCCATATGGGGACAGATTTCCTGACCCTTGTACTCCCCTGCCCTTCTCATTTGTCCCAACATGACAGACGGACGCTTCAAAATGGGAGGAAGCTCATAATGAATACTTATCAGATTATCCTTGATGAGTGTAATTTGTCACTGACAAACTTCTGTGACACGATGGGGCAGGATGGGAGGGAGGAGGAAGGAAAGGAAGAGAAAGAGAGACAGGAAGTGTGGTAATGGACCTGAACGCACCAGTCACTCAGGGATTCATAAAATGTTGTTACGTTCACTGGAACTGAATGAAAAGTCAGAATCCATTTGCAGAACAAGTACTAACAGGCTTTACTTTATATTCATGAGTGTCCGTTACATTCAAGCCATTGCCAAATGAGTTGATACAATGCTAGTCTCGCATTGCCAGACCTTCCTCCCCACTGCGGAGGAGGGTCTGTCACAGCATTCCGGGATGGGAGAAAAAAGTGCTCTGGGTTTTTGGCATTTCTTTAAACCAATCACAACAGTCATGGGCGGAGCTTAGTGCCGAGCAGAGCCACATGCCGCTGCAAAATATTAGGGTTAGGGTTAGGGTTACATTCCATCTGTAGTCAATTGCTACTGGATAATAGGTTGGGTGTAATTGACTACCAAATTGGGAGAAAGGGGGATCAAATCTGATACAAATTTATGAAACAGGAAATGTGGGAACATAGGGCCTATTTTTGGAAAAAAATCTTAGAAATGTGGGAACTGTGGGAACATAGGGCCTAATTTTGAAAAATATCTTTAAAATGTGGGAACACAGGGCTGTGGGAACATAGCCCTTTGCAACATGCTGGCTGATTAGGCTGCTGTTAAAACCAGGCCATAGCCGAAGCAGCAGAGAAAGTAAATGTGGAGAAACATAAAAAGACTGAGAGAGAGAGAGAGAGAGAGAGAGAGAGAGAGAGGAGGGGGGGGTCATTCACTAATAAACAGGCGACATGCAGAGCAGCGAGTCCGTCTTGGGAGAGAAAGCTTGTATGAGAGAGCCACTAAATACGTGTATTAAAGAGTGTGTCACTCAGTGTAAGAAAGAGCGAGAGGCGTACAAAGGGTGAGAATATGAGACAAAGAGAGAAATGGCAGAGAAGAAAATTGTCACGACATAAAACAGAAAGCTTGATCAATGCATCCCTCAGTCACCTCGTTAATAAAGACCAGCGCTTTTATTAGACGCAGAGCCTTGCAATATTTATACCATGAATATTTCAGAGTCCCCGGCAGGAGCCCAGACACAGCCTTTCTGCAGTTAAGACAGAGTCGCAGATTTCCCTTTCTACAAAGACGGCCAGAGGAAAATAGTTAAGGTCCTTCATCATACTTTCTTATTGCAGTGGAGAGCATGAAAAAAGTTCAAAAGAATAATTTCTGAGTGGAACTATTCTGCGCTGTCTTCGTACTAAGGCCGGGGAAACGCTACTGTACACAGGAAAGCGGAGCAAACACGGGGTGTGAAGACGGAATTAAAGGGCATAATGTAAAATATGTTTCATATACCCTCCTTCAGAAACAGACCAATCGACTCAAAATATATATATATATATATATATATATATGTATATATACATCAAATCTCAACCAAGAGAGATCCGATCCAAAAGGGACTCAAGGAAAGATCTTACCCGATCCGAATAGACCTGTGGATAAAAGACTAAAGGTGTGTGTCATTTCTATGGGAGCAGCCGTGCAATGCATTCTGGTAGCATCGCGGGGACTATGGAGAAGCGGGGCGTCGAGTCACCGGCTCCTCATTTGCATAAAGTTGATCCAGCCAACTTTATGCAAATGACGGAAATCTTTTAAACTGACCTTTGTCGATCTGAAATAAATACAGATTCAGCAACTGCATAGCCTACTTCTCGCTTAAAAGGTTTTCAGAAACACGTTTCAGTGAACTATTTTCACTGAAGATATATATATCTATATATGTCTATATAGAGACACTTTATGATCCATTTCTTTGTACACACCTCGCGAATACGTCTGTCCTATTTTTACACTTGTAGAGCGGATCTCCTCGGCCCATACGCACCACTTAAACGGTGCTCTCGTGCCCAGTGTAGCCCGTTTAATTAATTATAGTGGAAGCGTAGTGTTGGAGTATCAGCTCCGCATACGTTGCACGTGAAATGTAGCGGGCCCGTAATAGAGAGAGGACACCAACACTGACAGTAGCATAATGCACCACTAATTAACTTCAGAGTTCACACTCTTCAATTCTGACTGTGTAGGAAGTGTGAGAGAAATCTGCCTTTTGCGGAGAAGTGATTAGGGGGCTTGGTCAGACATAAGGACAACCTGTTAAATTGCCAACACACACACATATATATATATATATATATATATATATATGTCTGCCGTGCTGGCAGAACACTAATAATTGCTCCTTGTTCTGACCACGGCCCCGGCTATCACTCTCATCCTGGGGGCTTCTGAACAGGACGAGAGGACAAGGTGTTGGTCTGCCATTCTCTGCCGGCACAAGGCTTGTTTAGCCTTCAGCTGCTTTACTGTATGTCCTCCTTCAGTTTCTATACTGAATAGGGCTGCACAACATGAGGAAAATATCAAATTGCGATAATTTTTCCTTTTTTTAAGATTATTTTTTTACTTTATTATATAGGACAGATGAAGATGTGAAAGGGGAGAGAGAGGGGGAATGACATGCAGCAAATGGTTCCATGTCGGAGTTGAACCTGCGGCGGCTGCGACAAGGACTGAGCCTTTGTACATGGGCTGCACGCTCAACCAGTTGAGCTATATTCCCTAATTGCGATTATTTTGACTGATATTGCGACTGCAATTTTTTGTATCATTACTGTCATTTTCATTGAAAAATACATTAAAATTTTATTTTTTTTAAATTGTGTGAGGATCTGTGCCAAACAAAGATTGTTTTCTTTAGTCGGTAGGATACGATTTGTAGGCTGGCACCACAATATCCCGAATGGTTTGACACATTTGGGATATATCCCACCTACGATTTGGATATTGCATTAGTCCATATTGCGATTCCGATGAAGTTGCAATTAATTGTGCAGCCCTACTTCATGAGGTAGGATATTGGCCAACCTCTGAACACCAGGTTCCTTTTAACGGTTTCCTCCTTGGCTGAGCAGATCTGACTGTGTGATGCCCCCAGGTTACAAACTGAACAGTAGTGCTTTCATTTCCTTCAGATGGCACAAACCTGGAAATGTAATGCAGATGTTCAGCATGTTTTTGAACAGGTCTTAAAATATCAGCAAAGCCAGGTGTTCTGTGCAACTCCTAACCCTAACCCAGACCGAGGCCCTTGGTATTACTCTCTTCTTATCGAGCCCTAAAGAGGCTTTTGGACAGCAGAGAGGACAAACACTTCATCATGTCCTTTAACATGCCTCACGGGCCATCAAGCAGATCTTGTAGGTGTCGGTCTGTTGTCCTGCGAGGCGTGTTTAACCTTTAGCTGCTTTTAGTCCTACAGTTTCTGTGCAACCCATCAGGTTATTATAAGGGCTGTCAATCAATTAAAATGTTCAATCACGATTAATCACATCATTGTCCATAGTTACCTCGCAATTAATGCTTGCTTCCTGATTTCCCAAATCACAGATCGCCAGTCCGTTAATCACGCGTCAAAATAATTACTGCCGTTAAAGGAATTTACGTTAAGTTGTTATTATCGCGCAAATTTTGACAGCCCTAGTTATACTGTATATATTGTGCACTGGTGATGAGCCATTTGAGGTGTACCGTGTGCGCCAGGTCCACCAGGCTTTCCAAATGTTCCAGGCTGTTGAGAGAAGGCTTGAGATATACAACCTCTGATAAACCTACATGTTCCTGTTATAGGTTTTCTCTTTCTCTGGGTATAGCCTACTGATGACCACCATATATAGTCACAAACTGAGGGTACTTTCATGACTGGTTCACTTGAGATTTGGTTTGAATCAGCCATTAAGTTGATACATTGTGGCATTTTTCCAAAGAGAGAATTGACAGATAGACGTGGATACCATCTGGTAGAGTGTACAGTTAAAGCTATAGTGCGTAGTTTCTGTCGCCCCCATGAGGAATTCTAAATAATGACAACACCACTGTTGTTGCATCCATATGTCACAAGCCTTCCGAAATCGCGCACGCACCCCCCCCCCCACGCAGTTACTTGTAGCCAAGAGGGACACGGAAGATTACAATAACAGCATGGACTCTTCAGAAGAGGTAATTATCTCCACTCGAGTTTCTGTACGCGAAAGTCGCCGGACGACACCATGTTCTAAACATAACCATACTGAGAAATACAGAGAGAGTTGTGTGGAGCTGATAGTCTTAATTAGCTTTGTATCAACTCATTTGGCAATGGCTTGAATGTAAAGGATGTTCATTAATATCAAAAGTTACGTACTGTAAAATGAGATTAGTGAAATTAATGGGCAATATTGTCTCGTGTGCGATGCTTGTGTCCCTGTTAATTTATACCATTTTTCATTTGATTGTGTTTCATATTAAAAAAACGTGACCTCAAAACTATTCATTATTCTTTTAATACTGTAACTGCAGGGTGAAGAGTCTTTAGAAAGGCCACAGAGTGTTGTATCGACATGGCTTAAAACATAACCACGGAATGGGTACCTTTCCACTAAAGTAACTTTTGTGGAATTGACAGAGTCCAACCAGAAAGGGCCAAGTACATACACAACAACATGACAGATCGCTCATTGCTGATTCAGTAATGCGACTTGGCACTTGGCAGGTGTTGAACAGCCTGAGGGACTATTTTCAGACAGGTGCAGGGAGGGTGGGCCTTGCAGGACATTGTCCTCCAGTAGGGCACCTTACAGTGACACAGCAAAGTACAGTAGTTTTCTGTTCAGGGGAGAACTGTATTGCTACCTAGTACACATGCAGTCCAGTTTTCCCTTCAAGTAACTTTTTGGAGAAACATTTATATTATTATTATTATCATTTTTATATTATCTGTGTAAAAGTATCACATATACACAGCTATTTCTTGAACCAAGTGTAACCCGCACAGCTCCAAATCTTAAACAGTGTATCGTGTGCACAACAGTGTCAATTTTTTCTTCTTCTATTAACTCTTGAAAGTGTTCAAACTTTTTATCCTAAGGATGCAACGATGCATCGTGAATCGGTTAAAAATCGATGTGTAGTGATTACAACCGATTGAGATATAAAATGAATCGCCATGCAATTTTTAAACGGCCAAGGGTGTGACGCTGGTTAACATTACACAGCAGGTAACGTTAGCCTACTATTGGCTAGTAAGTTAGCTGGCTTAAACACAGTTAAAATGCTGACAGCTAACCAGTGTAAAGTGTAATGGAACAGCAAGACGTACAACATTCTGCTGCTAAAGACAGTGAAGACTAGCTTCAAACGTTTAAATCAAACGGTGCCAAATTTCGGTACCCGAGAGCGCATAAGCGCGAGCATATCTGTCCTCTCTGCATGTTGACAGAGCGAATCTCCGACACACACACACGCATAGCTTTGGTGCGGACGGAGCGAAATAACGACGACTCTGCAGTTTGTTGAAGTCACAGTGAGTCACGGCAATGCCGGTAATGTGAATGACAGTGAGTGATATACTACTTAATTTTACGGTACAGTTCTGTTCTTATTTGTTGCTAATAAGCCACTGATAAGGATGTGACTGCGAAATAAAGATGCTTATGTCCTGCAGCTTCTACAGCCTATATGTGGTCGGATAGTAACATTACATGTTCTGATGTCTTAACTGTGGAAGTAGGGCATCGCTAAAGCGTGTATTAGTATAGCCTATATATGTAAGGGTTAATGCCCAACGAGGTGTCCATTGACAGGTATTAATGGATGGTGAGGCGAGAACCGTCTGAGCCTCCACCAAAGTTCATTAATACCTGACAATGGACACCTCGAAGGGCATTAACCCGCTTATACCATGGTCACTTGCCAAATATATATGTTTTTAAGCATTAATTTATTATTATTTATTTTACAATCGAAATCTAAAGTTTTTCCAAACAATAACTGTGTTTCCCTGGTTACACCTGAGGGTTTGACTAATACCTGGAACAATCATTCCCATCCCATAAGGTTCTTATGCACACCACACGTGGCCACAACGGGGAATTGAAACGCCACATGCCCGCGACAACAACGGGACGGACCGCCACACGGGGATGCGGTCCCCGGGTGCAGGGACACGATCCGCGGTCTCTGTGGCACACAACAACGGGGACATGAAACGCCACAACAACGGGACGGTTAAGGTTAGGAAAAAAAAGAACTGGGAAAGGAACTGTCACACGAACTGTAACATGCAGGACGCAATCCCCGGTCTCCGGGGTGAAAGTCCTGTGTTGTTTGACCCATCCACACCCCGACCAACCTCCCTACGCGGATTTTCTGCTTTTCATACTACTCCCTACCGTTGTCGTGCTGTGATCACGAAATATGCTTCCCATTTAAATACATTAAATTAAAATTCATAATCACTACACGAAAAAAAACGACATTCGTGTCCTGTTCACAAATTAATAGATTCAATAACGTGACCATTTCACGAACTGCCATAAGAGTGGGCTGCTACGAGCCAGAAAGCTAACGCTAGTAAAGTTAGTATGCTAGTAAGATTCAAAACCAATAATATTGTGTACGGTTGGCAATCAGTAAAAACTATTTGACAGTATGTTTAACACCAAGACAAGCTAGCTATCAGCCATGTCATTGTCCCCAAAACAATATAACGACTTTTATGAACAATTTTATTCGCGATGTGTGACGTTACTGTCGGCCGCAGGCTTAAGTAACGACCTGAACAGTGAATCGGATGTGAGATAACGTTATTCGCTGTGTAACAAAGTCAGTTCATAGGAGCAGTGTAACTTACTTCTTGCAGCTTGTGTGTTAGCGCCATCCTGCTGTGTTCAGAGGATGAAGCACTGAAGCACCACAGCGTTGGAAATAACAGATCAGTAAAGAAATGAAGAACAGTCAGTTTCACTGTAACTCCTTTAGTAGGTGTCCTATAACACTTTCCTGTGGACACCCTGTGTCACGGTTGTGACTTTGTGTTTCCTGTTTTATTTTGTAATCTGTTTGTTCTCACTTGTCTTGTCTTGTTTACTTCCTGTTTTCTGTTTTCCCGCCTGTTTGATTGTTCTGCCCCGCCCTGATGTGTTCCACCTGTTTGTATCACCTGTCCCTTGTTAGTGTTCATTTCCCTGTGTATTTAGTCTCTCTGTTTCCCTTGTCGTTTGTCGGATTCTTCCTTTCTGTTAGTGTGACTTCTGTTCGTGTGTTTCGTGTTGTGTGCAGCCAGTGGTGTAATTCCGGGTGAAAATAAATCAGTTTGAACTGCATTTGTGTCCTAACCTTCTCTACCACCCTGACACCCTGCAGCCAATCAGAATCGAGTATTCACCCAGACCATGGTATAAATATATTATACACTACCTACAAACACCACAGGTTTCCGGAGCGCCTCCAGGCATGAGGGACTGAAGTTGCAGCAGATGTGACGACGGGGTTTGACAATACCAGTACTTTTCTTCTAATTAGCACCGGTATTTGGTTTCTAAATATAGGGTCATTTAGTATAATACTGTATATTTTCTAGATATAGTATATTTTGAGTTTAATACGGCAATATATGCGTTTCTAGTTACAGCATAATTTTGGTGTATGTTTTTTTATTAGCATCTGTGTTCATTTTCTGTCTAAAGACCAAATCATTTCTTGTTTTGGTCTAATTTGATAGGAAGTTTGGCTCATTATATATTATTTATGTACTAAATACAAGATCATTTAGGCGTTTGACCTTTAATTAGGGTATAGCTGTTAGTTTTCTGTCTAAGAAAAACAACATTATTTCTAGTTATGGTCTAATTTGATACAAAGTACGGCTTATTGCGTCTTTTTAATGTACCGGGAAATAAAGTGTGACCGACTCTGTTTGTACAGTTCCAATACATTCAAGTATTGTATAATAGAGGTATTATATATATTTATACCCTTCCCTCAAAGTCAGCCTGACAAGTTTTGTCTGTTAAAACAAAGCTTGGCTTGCAGCCTGTGTATGTACTGACCTGAGGTCAAGAAATAAATGTTACAACTTACTCAACTTAACCATTAGCCTAATTAAGACTATACTTACCATTGCCAAGGAGGTAATTTTTTTAAAGAATGAGCTACCCTCCCATTAACCACATTTGTCGAGGAGGTAGGCCATTCTGATAGGTTAGTAGATGTTTTTTCTACATTGAGTACTTTTACTTTAAATACTTTAAGTACATTGTCCTGATGATATATTTTCAATGCAGGACTTTTACTTGTAACAGAGTATTTTTACAGTGTGGTATTATGAACATTGTACCATATATAGTCTTCGTCACACACACTACATGCAGCCCCAAACACCTCAATCTATCTACGCTCACGAAGGCATTAACCCGACCACACGGCTGTGGAGAACCTCCCACAGCAGGGATCTGGAGATGGGGAGCAGGGGAATGGAACAGAAACACTCCTAGCAAATGGTGCATGCAGTCAAACCTCGACATGATGGGGAAAGTGATATTTATACATGTCAGACATAGAACATACTCTTAATGATACAGTAATGCAAGAGTGCATCTTTAAAACAGAATCAGTCTCAACTTGTAGGAGCAAAGTAGATGGATTTTTGGCTGGAGAGTGGTAAAGGGCTTCACTCTACATGGGCTGATGTTAGCATTGAATGAAATGTCAGGTATCACCAAATCAATGTCGTACAACTCTGATCTGATGCAGTTTGTTGCATCAGTACATCATATATATACTGTATAATATGATTGATCAACACGGGAAGCCATTGGATGCCGATTTACGCAGTATAAAACATCCTTTAACCCTGCTTTTAATGTAGGAAGGCAACATGCACACTCACAGTAATGTAAAATATAGACAGTGAATTTAGAGTAGTCACCACAAGTAATGCGAGATATTACTACCTCCAACTGGCCTCTAGGGCAGGCACTTGGCAAGTAAATGGATGAACCATCTGTCTATCACATCCGCCATTGTTGTTTTGAACGAACAGTCGCAGACGTCGCACACACCTAAGCCACGCCCGTAGCTGCCAGAAACTCCTCCTCACATCAGTTGAAGCTTGACAAGATGGATTTTTGTGTGTTATGAGATCTCGCGATTCCCCGTGTGATCTTGTGGAATCGTTAGAATCCAGCTGCCGTGCAAGGTAATAACTTATCTGCGTTGAAGGCAAAACTGTTACTGAAGTAATGAGCTGTTTTATTTTCAGGGACATTTGTCCATCCAGCATTTGTATGTTTTTATTTTATTAATAAAAATTTTAAATTATTAATTAAACCCTATTAAAAAAATTGACTTAATTGAATCAAGGCAGCCTTGAATCACAGTATATTGTATTGTTACAAATGTTTTTTGTCTTTTTGCTTAAAGTGACTATATGTAACTTTAAAATGTAAACTGAAATGAATGAAACTGTGTAATTTTCCATCTGATGATCATAAATGACCTGTAACAGCAAATGAGACTATCAGTGAAAAAGAACGCTACTTTCTTTTTTTTTAAGAAAATGTTTTGGGCATTTTAGGCCTTTATTGACAGGACAGCTGAAGAAAGGGGAGAGAGAGGGGAAATGACATGCAGCAAAGGGCTGCAGGTCGGAGTCAAACCCGGGCCCCCTGCGTCGAGGAGTAAACCTCTATATATGGGCGCCCGCTCTACCAACTGAGCCATCCGGGCGCCCAAAAGAACACTATTTTTATATAGTTTTTATTAATGCCTCTGCCCGGGTCTGATTTTTCCTGCAAAGTCACGAAATAATTTTCGGCAGGTAGACGGTGCTACAGAGCACACATTCTGACGGGTCACAGATTTCTTTGTAACACCGTGAAAGCCTGTGTTAGTGAGTATCCAGCCAGGTAAAAGGTGGCAGGACATGTCTTTATATAGGCCTAATTGTATTTTTATTTTATTTTTGAAGTTATCAATTGTATCTACTGTAGTTATGGCTGATACTGGGGCAGGGCCATCACAGAAAAGAAGGAAATTAAACAAAGAACAACTAAAAGCTAAAAAGTGAAGGAAAGACAACATCGCTTTCAACAGATGGGGACAATTATTAACCTGACTCCGCCAGATGGATTGCTTCGCATTTGCTCTGTGATAGACCATCTGTCTATCACCACCTATGTTGGTGATAGATGGGCCAAATCAACCAATCAGATCAACGATATATCAAACTCTTGCCGAAATCAGTCGGGAGAAGACAAAACATCTTTTCCTCCGAGAAAAGCCTCCAGTGCCGTTTTTTGCTCTTCTTTCAATGAAGGAATACTTTCTAATTCGGATAACACTTGCGCGATAGCTACGCTCATCTCATCCGTGGAAGCCGCCACGTTGTTTAGACTGAACAGTCACTTCTCGTTGCGTCACACCTAAACCCGCCTCAAAACCAACGCTGATTTTTGACGATTGAACGACTCCAAATTTTCTCTATCTCAAGATGCCAGACTGATTTGCGAGTGGAAAACTGGAGCTCGCGAGATTAGGACGGTCTCACGAGACTAGACAATTATGGAATTGTAAATTATTCAAATCCGACCCCGAATTGGCCCTCAGGTATGTAATATGTCTATTTCATTCATAAAATAACTTTACAATGCGCAATGTGATTGTACGTCAGTAGACGACATTAAATTACGCCCCCTTCCATTTAGCGCGGATGTTTTATTTGTTTTACTCCGTGTTTGTGTTGGCTTACTTCTTACTTCTTCTTCTTTTCTCTTGTCCCCCTGTACTTGTGTAAAGCGTCCGTGTTTTCCATGAAATGCACTATATAAATCTAAGTTATTACTACGTTGGTTGTTACAACAATCTCTTGTTGCTTTGGCTCGTGACACAGTGAGTGATTCCCGGTTTAGCTCACGATACCTCCAGAGTAGGCTATGTTACCGTATGCAACTCTTGAATTGCAATGATGCCTCTGTAACTTATTCTCTTATTGTAAATGAATGATTTTCTGTCTGAGCAACATATTCATCGCGAATATATGACCTCCCTATAACGCTAACTCAGTAATCTACAGTGGGTAATACAGGACCGTAAAGAAAAGAGCTTTACGACAGCAGGTGTGGTAAAAACACAACCGCTTTTGTCGCTAGAATCAACACAAACTGAAAGTTACATAAAACCACTTTAAGGAATAATTGAATTACACATGTATTACAGTGTTAGAAGAGGCAAATTCAATATCTCTGTTTATATAACCTTGCATATGCTATATCCTGTACATTAAAGCGACTGCATGACATTATGCCATATTGGAAGTGTTATGTAAATGTTACAAGGTCTGACCTCGTAAGACTGCTGTCCCAGGTTTTTCAGAGCGACTCGAGGGCTTATTCAAAGCATACAAAATTCAGGCATGTTTGAAGAAGGTTTTTTTTTTGTCTTTTACTTCTAAAGATCTTCTGAAGAGTAGATCTGCATCCCATTTATCCTGTCCAGGGTCATAGTAGATGCTTTAAGATGTAGTTGTGCAACATTAAGTTTTGTTTTCCTTGTCAGAGATAGGGAATGTGTGTGGGTGAGGATGAGCCTTAGTGCTTCCACTTACTTTCTAAGGGAATGGACCCATTAAGGTCAAACTACTTCCATGACTTCCCCAATCAGCAGATTTAAATTTCCTTTGAGTATTTAAGAGAAGTACATTATTTCTGCCTTCATTCCTCAATACAATTGTGCTTTAACTTGTTAGAGAAAGGCCCAATTTCCTCAGTTCAAAAGTTGATGGTACGTAGCAATCTCATTTAAGGAGCTACTGTACGGTATATTGGGTTTTGTTCATTTATCCTCCCTTTGTAGGTGGGTTTTTAATTAACTTCCATGAATAATACATCCCCCTAACCTCCATCTCCCTATTTTCCTCTCTAGAAAGGAGTAAATGCCTTAAAGATAATCTTAAGAAAAATAGGCTAAGACAAAGTTTTTTTTTTTATTTTTTTTTTTTTTTATCTCACTCGTTATGCAGAGTAACCGAAGGCTTTTGGAGGCTCTATGGTAAATGAACTGTGGTAAGGGTGAGAGCACTCACGGGCCCCACGGACAATCTCTGGCCGCTGCTTCACCTCCACCTCATCAGCATTCACCTCGACTCCCCTCCACTCTCCCTTTCACTCCCCTCATTCTCTGTGGACCTCAGAAAGACCTGCGAGGCCGTCCGTTTCCGTTAGAGCGGAGTCCTCGGAGGACCAACTGCTGTTCTGGCTAAAATGGACGGAAGAAACAGTCTCTCCAACTTAACTCCATCTTTAGCTCCCCCCCCCCCCCATTAGTCATCATTAATCCAGTCTCTCACTTTGTCTTTTAATTCGCCCTCCTTCCCCTTTTTCTCATTTACCCTCCCTACCCTTCTCCCTGCAGACAGTTTCAGGCCTGTTTAGGTATGCATCATCAAGTGCACATTTAGAGATGTCAGAGAATTGATTGTTCCTCCCTCGCCTTTATCTCCACCTTCTACTCTTTGGCTTGTACTCACATCTCTCTCTCTCTCTCCTCTGCAGAAGTCAGACTCCCACAATTTTTTTTTTTCCCATTTCATCTCTCTCGCTTACCAGAATCCCCTAGGGCGTGACAGTCACTGTTGACATCTGTGTCACCCTCCACAGTCGTCATTCCCTGAGAAATGAGCTGATGTGTGTGCATGTGTATATATATATATATATATATATATATATATATGTATGTTTGAGTGCGTCATGTTTTCAGTTTGTGTTTATGTGCGAGAGTTATGTGAAGGATCCATGCATTTGCAACCAGTTCTCATACCCAAATCGTCAAATACTGACGCTTGGTCAATGGTCCTTAGCGTCAGATACCGAGGCACAAAGCAGCCTTTAGCATTTGTATGGGACGCACCGGGCAGAGCAGCAGGTCGGCCGCAGCACTGTGAGATGGCGTAGTATGAAGTGCGAGCGGTAGTGAGTAGTATTAAGCATGAAAAATTTGCGTAAGAAGGCAGTATGGGGAGGTGGATGGGTCAAACAACACAGGACTTTCATCCAAGAGGCCAGGGTTCATACCCTATTGTTGTCCAATGTGTCACTTAAATTTACTCTTAAATTTATTTTCACTTATATTTTGTAACCCAACCCACGATCTTTTTCTAAGCCTAATGAAGTGGTTTTACCCTGCATGCAGAAAAATGACGCCAAGGGGTCCCAACCCAGGATGTTAAAAAGTGGCGCCAAGGGGTCCTGACCGAGCGCATTGAAAAAATATGCCAAAGGGGAACCCAGAGTGTTAAAAAGTGAGGCCAAGGGGTACCCAAAGCTTTAAAAAGTGACACCAAGAGGTCCTGACCAAGCATCAATATTTGACGAGTTGGAAGTGAGAATGTGTTGGCATTTGTGCGCATGTCTGTGAGCCACTTCGCTTAAAGGTCCCATATTGTAAAAAGATAGATTTCCAAGTTTTTTTTATAATCATAAAGCAGGTCGAGTTGCTATATACATACTTATATAGTAAGAAAGTATCAAAATGCTCAATCCACAGAGATATGCACACTGCCTGCTTTTTAAAAACAGGGCCTATAAACGAGTCTTAAAGGAACACGCCGAATTAAAAAGGCAAAGCACTGCTACTCTCTGCTCCTCACCACGGGGCTTCTTAGGTGCTGCGAGCAAATCACTCCACCCAAGTAGCAGTGCCTCGCCTTCTGAGAATATAGTTCCCAGTATGTATACGGTAAGAAGATGGCTGTGTCTCATGTGACCTTGTTATTTGTAAATGCTGTGACTATACAAATCACAACATGTAAAAAATGTTGGCGTTATTTTGTCACTTATTGGGAGCAGTAGGCTAGTTGGAGCCGGTTACCTCCAGGATCTGTGCTAACTAGGCTAGTGGTGGGTGCGTCAGACAGAGTTACGAGACGCACGGAGATGAGAAGGGTATGTATGGACTTATCTAACTCTGGGGGTTACGGTGAATAAGACAAAGTCCCAATAAGTCGGCGTGTTCCTTTAAAGAGACGGGCGCTAAAACAGAGCGTTTCAGACAGAGGGTGAATACAGGTACAGTATATTCAGAGAGGATGAATACAGTCTGATACAATTATGAATCTGAAAATGAGCATAATATGGAACCTTTAAGTGTATATGCATGATTGGATGTCCTCGTTTCTATGTGCAAAATTCTGTAATCCCTCACCTGCATATGCGTGTTTGTGCATCTGTTCATGATTCTATGTGCATTCATTCAGACACGCATATGTGTGAGTGTGATCTCCGTATCTGTGTTGCTTCAGGGTATATATGTGGTTGATAGGAATATGTAAATGTGTGTTGCCTTTCAGTTGATGCCTTTTTCAACTTTCTTCAATTTTTAGAAAAATATTAACTGGAAGCAATGTGACTTTGCAAATGATGGACAGAGTTTGCTCTGTCTTCTGCTGTTGGAACAGGTTAAAAAGAGGGCCAAGTTGACAGACGGAGCTAAGGCATTAGCAGTAGATCACCAGAGCGTGAGATCCAAACCGTTAAGTGATTGTGCACTCACTTCCAAAATGCCAATGTCCGTTTTTATTTCATCTCGTTTGAGCACAGCCAGGTTACTTTCTTGTAATTCTCACTTTACTGGGTGGAAAATTTTCTCCATTATCTTCAACTCTCAGCCTCTGACTCATTTAATTGCAGCGTGCAGGAGATGAAGGGACAGAAATACAAATTAGGCATTTTAGTGAATAGCTGCGATGTACAGTACTTGTTTGTAATACTTGGTGTCATTATTACTGCAAAGTATAAAGTTTTGGTTTTGAACATCATTTCTATCAATTATATATTACTCACCAAAATGATGGGATCTGGGAACACAGTGACACAAGAAACACAAGCGGTCTCATCCATTTTATTTGGAGGAATGTGAAATAATCCTAACCTCGGCAAGTAGTACAGCAAGTCAAAGTTTAACTGGGAGGTTGGTCTATAAACTGGGATGGGTGTTTACAACAGACAGTTTGGGTAATAACTTACCATTCTGTCTGTCTTTGACACATCTTTGTCACTTCTCTAACCCTAACTCTAAAAAATGTTGCGGGAGGATAGGGCTTAAATTGAAGGGAAATGTAGGAACACAAGACCTAATTTTGAAAATGTCCTAGAAATACGGGAACATAGGGCTGTGGGAACATAGGGCCTAATTTTCAGTGAAAAGATGGGATCTGGGAACACAGTGACACAAGAAACACAAGCGGTCTCATCCATTTTATTTGGAGGAATGTGAAATAATCCTAACCTCGGCAAGTAGTACAGCAGTCCATCTGCTAAATTGTCTCAAGTGATGCCACTGTGGTTGGTGTGGAGTTAGAAAGACCTGCTTGATGCTAGTGGCTTGAGGCTATATTTGCCCTCACTAGTATAACACGCCCAAAAACTCTAACCCCCAGATCTTCAACATGGGGTTCACAACCCATAGGCGGTCCTCAGAGTTACTCCAGGGGGGCCACCAAATTATTGCTTGCAAATTTTTTTTAAGTTATTTTTTTCAAAAATGTTATTGTCTGAAAATATACATTAAAGTGCTCATATTCTGCTTTTTGGCTTTTTCCCTTTCCTTTATTGTGTTATATATCTTTTTTGTGCACGTTATAGGTTTACAAAGTGAAATAGCCCAAAGTCCACCCCAAAGGGACTTACCATCTCCAACAGAAAACACTGTCACCACGCTCCAAACAGCTCAGTAGTCAGCCTTTACTTCGAGACAAACGTGGTCACTTTGGAACACGTATATGCTCACCTAGCTGCTAGCGTGGCCCGCCCTCATATTCTGCTTCTGACTGGCTAGTAGTCCTTACCTAGCTACTGTCAGGGCACGCCCTCATACTCTGCTTCTGACTGGCTAGTAGTCCTTACCTAGGTACTGTCAGGGCACGCCCTCATACTCTGCTTCTGACTGGCTAGTAGTCCTTACCTAGCTACTGTCAGGGCACGCCCTCATACTCTGCTTCTGACTGGCTAGTAGTCCTTACCTAGGTACTGTCAGGGCACGCCCTCATACTCTGCTTCTGACTGGCTAGTAGTCCTTACCTAGCTACTGAGCATGTGCGACTCCCAACAAAGATGGAACAGAAGTGAGATGTCTCACTCTGTAGCTAAAACAGAGAGCTCAACACACAGGGTGACAAGAGGAGCTGCAGAAATGTGTAGTATAACAAAAATATGGTGTTTTTTGAAAATTAAGCCATGTAAACCTATTTTGATATAACCTCTAAATACAATTATGAACCTAAAAATGTGCATAATATGAGCACTTTAATATGAATCCAACATATTATTAGCAAAGATAAATTGGCTAATAATATGGTTATTCGTGAAAAAAACAACATTTAATTTACACAACATTGATGATGCTTACTATAGGTAAGGTAGCCACTATGGTAGCCATCTACAGATATGGTTTAAGGATTCACTGCGCCTTCCACATGTATGTTTAACATTAAAACATGTATAAATATTATATGAATATCCATCCATCTACCCAGTTTAATATGCAGCTTTATAAATATGTAGTAGGGGGTCCCTGCTCCATCTCTTTTTCAGCTAAGGGGTCCTTGGCCTAAAAAATGTTGAAGACTCCTGCCCTAACCGAACTGTTGATAGTCAAGTTGCATTGTGGTCAATGTAGGTGCCAGGTTTTGTCAAGATAAAACACATGGAATAAAAAAGATGATATCTCTATGGTTTAGCGACTTCGTTTTTTTTTAAACTGTCCATCGTGAGTTCAACAGTGTCATAGTAGTGCAATGCTAAATTCAGTCCCTCCAGGATTTCGCAGCCTTTTTTTGAGATTGTTGCGGCCCAAAACGGCTGATTTTGCGGCAGCTTTTGTAAAAAATTGCAATAAAAGTTGAGATGTCTTTTGTTTTTTTGTTGCAATACAACATAAATTCCTGGAGGGACTTTAAATTGTTGAAGTACTCTTTTAACACGCATCCTTTGTTTTTGTTTGCCTGCCTGCTGGCTATGATTCCTAGCCTGGTCCTAGCAGACTCTGGTACATTTCATTTGTTCAGAGAGTCTGGCCACTCTCCATTGACAAGTGTTAATTTCCTTGAAGACAGGTACTCTGTTGAAGTTTAAAACTATTGGATCTGCCCAGAGCCACTCTGGATCTGCCATAACCAATCGCTAACGTTTGGTCGTGACGTATGTCATGCGCATGTGCAACAAGAGGGGAGACCGACAACAACTATCGGCTTATATTTAGCATTAGCATCGCTAGCGTTAGCCTTAGCCAACTCCTTCACCACTAACGGAGCGAGCTGAAAAATCTAACTTTTCCCAAACCCCGAGGAGGGCCACAACATCACGGCCACCAACAAAACTCAGCATTGCTGCCACAACGGACCGAATGGCTTCGCTCGCATCTTTCTAGTGCACGTCCTCAATGTCATCGTTCTCAGCCACTCCCTCTGTTCGCTGATTGGATCTACAAATATTTGACCGGAGAAAACCCAAGAATATACCGCAAACCCAGACGGAGTACTGAAGGGAAATGAAAATTGAGCGGAAGCAAGTAGGAGGGCGGAGCCAGGCTATATGATTCCTACTTTTTAGATGTGTTTGCTTCTGCATTGAATCAAGACAGAGTAAGGCTTTTTATTTTTATTTTTACAGCTACCTACTCTGCTGTCTGGACTTTTAATTCCAAACATCACCTACCAGAAACTAGGAACCGTTTACCTTTGTTTTCCCCAAAACTACAAAGTAAGACCCAAACTTAATATCAAAATTGTCTTTTAAGGTAGGTTGATTTCAGAAACAATACAATACAATAAATCCAATGTAATACAATAAATCTTTTAGCAGGGCTTGTGTGACTTTTTAACAATAGTATGGGAGGTCAAGGGAAGTTTTGAGTCAAAATAAACAATTGTAAGTGCTGTGTGAAAGGGCTCATCCCGTTTGCTATTTGAAAGTAATACTTTTACAGAACACACAGAGAGAGGGAAGACAGATAGCTGAGAATATAGGCTCAAATGGAAAAGTCAAAGCCCCAGAGACCAAACATGCAATTCAGCCCAGGTAAGCATCAGCTTGACTCCAGGCTGATGGCAATTTTTCAGAAACAAGTACAGAGTGTGTCCAGTTAAATGGCTCAGTCTCAGAAATGGAAGTGATGCTACCAGGAAAGAAGGTGATGGGAAATATGATGAAAGGAGATCATCCATTTCTACCACTGCAAACAGTTGTTTTCCTGTATCTTCCTGCTGAAGCTGCCATAACCTCCCCTGTATTCTACAATATACAATATAATATTTTTCCCTTTGTCATGAATCTTTTTTAAGTTTGTAAACCTTGTGTGAAGCAGAAGCAAATTCCCTGCTAAATGTTAAGATTCATTCATTTTACTTCATTTTATGTTTTTGTTTTATTACTGCACAAATAATAAAATGATTTGTAGATTATTGAAAAGTCTGAATTCTCTTTTGTGATATCCATGGAGGTCAACTGATGAAATGGCTTAATGGCTTACTTAGCGTGTAAAAACATAACTTCACTAAAGGTGCAGTAGGAAACATGTTGCCATCCCATCACAAACATAGGGGGGCATAAACAAAAAAGGTGAAAAAAATTGCCCCGAAGATTTTGAGAAAAAATAAATATTATATTTACCATTTTAGGCCAAAATCCTAATCCTAACCATTAAATGGCGAGGACTATGGCGGTCCTAGTATTAAGCCATCATTTTATTTCCATGTGATTTATATAATTTCCATTTCTGTCTCTACCATACACTTAAATAAACAGCACACTGCACTGATAATAGCAATAGTTTGCTTTTTATTTACTCATGTTGGCACAAGGTAGTGATATATTTCCTACATTGACCCAAATATATGTTGGTGGATTATAAGGTTGTTGATGAATGCCACTGATGTGACAATACCTTTACAAGGTGCTGATAACATTTTCTAGTCCTCACTATGTTATGAAACCATCAACCTGTGTAATGGATTCAATTTCAGAAAGTCAACAACTTCCAGCTAAGTCTATTTTTTTTTTTATATCTATGCATTTACTCGAAAGTATTCGAGTGCACAAAAAAGCTATCCAACAACAGACATTATTCCGTACTGCAGCATTGCAATCATTATTTCAATTCTGTATTTTCATCCTAGTGATTAGTGCATCAAAGATGCTTACAAAATCATCCTCTGAAAGTGTGGCTGTATCACTGACAGGTATGTGTACAGTGTATATAAACTGTCTTTGCTGTTTCTCAGAAAGAATACTAAACAGGACTTATTTGTGTAAGTGAGAAATTCTGTGTTGTTTTTGGCAATAGCTGCCGGAGAAGAAAGTGTGACGAACACACACTTCCTCTGGAAGGCAGGCTGCCATGTGTGACTGTGTGCCTCCTGCCCAGTTAGCTGGACTTATTACAAACAACACTTACTCACAAACACATACACAAACCAATGTGCAAACACCAACACACACACACTGTGTGTCTTCTGCTTGAGAAGAGATACAGGAACAAACTAAACATTAAAAATGTACATTTTAAACCCAATAAAAACAGCTTATGCATTCCAATAGTCAAATAATAAGATATTTGGTTTAACATTTTTTTACTGAAAACAATCCATATTTACCAATAGATGCAAACAACAAAACTGTTTTAAATTAAGGTTATGTAGTGTATCTTTATATAGCCAATCACAAGTCATCTCACATTTCAATTTTCTTATACAATTTGCTTAGAAAATGGGTTTGTTTGTATGGTTCCATCATTGTTCACCTCTTATTTATAGGCCACAAGATTTCGTTACACGTCCTCCTTAGCCCCACTGACCTATGGGATACCTCAAGGCTCAGTTCTTGGGCCTTGGTACCATATGCTACCCCAATTGTCTCATAAGCAGTTATGGTTACATTATAATTTTTATGGTGATGACACTTAGCTATATATATATATATATATATATATATATATATATATATATATATATACGACTTTCAAAGCCAAAGATCAACAGAATCTTTGTTGATGTCCTTTTCTAGTTCTCTAGGTGTTCTTCTAGGCTCCTGCATGACAGAGGGAAAAATTACACTTCCAAGTTACATTGTAATACAGTCTTTAGCCTGTGCTCCCTTGTTTCCTACTTAAATCATATACTGTGGACTGATACATACTGTTACAAATGGCTAGAGCTAACCTGGGCTCGCAACACAAGGGAACACAGCTACCAAAGGCTAGCCTAGCCGGTAACATTAATCCCCCTGTCTCATTTTCCCTACGTGTTGCATTTAAGATGAGAATGAGACTAATCTTGCCTGGATGAGTGTATGTCTTTCCTACTTCAAGAGGGGTTTGAGCTGTGTTAAACTGACTCACCCAGACGCTGCATGCGTTCATGTTCTGGAGGCGGGCCTGCTGGCATCGGTTATAGGGAGGGACGCCCTCTTCGTGCGCTCCGAGTAGCTACGGGGTCTCTCTTGTTGACTTCACAGCGAGCCCCCTCCTTGGTGTGTTGTAGTGTTCTATGTGTAGAAACGTCTGGTGCGCAGCCCTCCGCTTGAGGATCTTTATCTTCCAACATAACCTGCTCCCGAGCAGGTTTGGTGTGTAGCATAAGTTACCACGGCGATGTAACCCAGTAACAAGTGATCCACCTTCGTGATACACAAAACCATGGGTTGAATCTGAAGTTACCTCGTTAACGCCAAATCTTGCTTCATAGTACAGGCCTCTGGTCTTCCACAGTTTATCAGTATCAACTCTGTGTTTCTCATGTAGTACATCTTCCAGGACACAATACACCACAGATTTATATGACAGATCAAAACTTACTCTATACACTTTTAATTTCTCCCAGACTTCTTTTGCTCTGTATCAGTCCATTAAAAGATGCTGTTGTGCCTCATCATCGTTGCAGTAAATCATTGGACATTTTGTTGTTGTTACATAACAACTCCAAGCCTCTGTCAGTAGTTACCCTATCAGCTAACTACGCCCACTTCTCTAATGACACTAAACTGATATCAAAACTGACATAACAATACCGTGTGAAACAATGCTGTGGTCCATGGCCTGAGCTGCACTTATCTTTTGTGTTTTATTTTTAGAAGGCTGAGGTAGCGTGTGAAAGTATGTGCGAGAGCAGCAGGAAAGATGCCATATCCCTGAATGAATTGTGGTTACCGAAAAAAGAATGCCAATACTTACCAGGTCTTTAGTGGTTTAGCGGTCCAGCAGCATGTGGAAACACTGACATTACGGTGTGTGATTCATTGAAACTGTGGCTGAGCCACGCGGCCTATCCTCAAAGGTTTTCTTCAGCTTCTGCAGGATGATTTCTCTGTCACTGGTATAGTTCCTTGGACACGAGTTTAGTCTTTGTCTAAATTGTTTTGAGCCACCATGCCATAAATCCAGAGCCTTTGGCTAAAAGTGTTCCTTACCAAGGACGGAGACATAATTCAGTTCACTTCATAATCAGTAAATAGTAGGAACCCCCCATTTGTTTAGTGTGGCATCAAAATAGTTTTAGGGTAATTCTGAAACAGATATCCCCTGTAATTATTGATATCAATAGCATCAGAAGGCATGCATTGATGCAACTTGAGGGGGTTGGCGTGATACCGACCCTCTCACTGAGTGGCCCCTCAAAAAACTCAAACCAATGCACTCTAATTCCACTGCCCTGCAATTAATCCTTCTTTCATGAAGGTTATAATGTTCAGTTTTTGTTTAAACAGTTTTACAGAGGTGTTGATTCAACTTGATGGTCATTTTGGAGGATGTGTTCCTAATATTTAGTCTTACCTAACCTACGTAAGTGGCCTGATGTTTATACTTGTGCGTTGGTGTGTTCGTCGTGTCGTCATGTGTGTGTGTGGGGAGTGAGTGACGGAGCGAGGGAGAGAGTGAGAGAGTGACGGCGATTAGCTTCGGAGCGAGTACCGACTCTAGAGTCCTGTCATAGTGAGAGAAACAAAGTGTCTCCCCTGTGTTTTCAGACCACGGTGGGAAATCTGTAGCAGGAAAAGTTAACCCTCTCCTTGATTTCATGTTTATGGAGAAGGAGAACCAGGAAATGAGTCAGGGGGGAAATGCAACGTTACCAAGCCACGGCCGAGCGGCGTATGACGCCGCGACGTGTAGTTAAATGTTTCGAGAGATGCACGTTTCTTGGCCCAGCGTTGAATTTGAGATTTGATCCACAAATAAGAGGCAAATTAATTACGCCCTTTACGCTTTCTTTGTGTTGGAATCTCTGCAGGGTAAATCCAGACAGCTAGCTAGACTATCTGTCCAATCTCAGTTTTCTGTTAAACGATGAAAACAACTGTGTTTTTTTTCTAATACACGTTCCACCAAAACAAGTTCCTTCCCGAGGCTATTTTGCAGAGGCACCGTGGAGTGATTGGTGATTGGTTTAAAGAAATGCCAATAAACCAGGCACGTATCTAAGATTGTCTTTTCTTCTTCAATTCAGGCTAATCTCAATCACCACCTCTATCCTCATTATTACCATACTGGTATCATGATGATGTCTGAAACTAGTTTCCTAAATATATGTCTGGGAAGGACGAAATATTTTCATTTCTTTCTTTAATTTGTGTATTATCACGTGTTTGCACAATGAATCTTTTTTGTACAGATTCTCATGTAACTCTGGAAAAGTTTCTTGTGGATCAAGGAACAACCC
This sequence comes from Sander lucioperca, assembly GCF_008315115.2. NCBI lineage: Eukaryota > Metazoa > Chordata > Actinopteri > Perciformes > Percidae > Sander > Sander lucioperca. Next base: position 24,916,297 of record NC_050174.1, read on the forward strand.
ATTAAAGTTGGCTGTTGAAAGAGAGCTAAATCCAGGCCAGACTGGTCAGCCTTGTTAGACATATACTGTACATTGTGACAATGTGACACTTTAATTCAGTGTTGTCATCATCTGTTTAGTTGATAAAACAGATCCTTCAGACAAAACCAGCAGGGACAATTGTGATTAAAGAATATGAAGAAACTGGGACGCGTGCGACAGTAGACAAAGTCAGATGTTTAGAATTCTCACAGCACAACATGGGTGAGACCGAAGAGTAAAGGCTTGATTATACTCCATAATGGATGAGTACTATTAGCATAGCATTTGATTATTAAAATGTGGTTAGGTAGTCAGACATGTTTTAGGTAGTCAGACATGTTTGCTTTGGGGCTGAATTACTGAGAGTTTGTTAGTAGTAACGCTGTTGGATTGTGAAAGGACATGAGTGATTGCTTGATCGAGATTTGGAGAAACAAATCAGCAATGACAGTAATGAGCTCAGCCCTGCTGTAGTCTCACAAAACAGAAGTAATGTGGTAATGGTTTCAGCACTAGAGAGCACAGGTGCTTGTGTGTGAACATTCCCTTTTTATTTTCTTTGCAGGAGAATCCTTCAGTGAATTACTGAAGAGAAATCGGAAATGTTCACCTTGTTAAATGATGAAAAGGATGTGTAAGTTGTGTATTTATCTTAATTACATATCTATTTTTGCATTTAAAAATGAGAAGCTGGGATGCGTGTGACATTGTACAGTGCACCTTTCATTAGAACGCACAAATACATTCAGTTGCCAGTTTATTAGGTACACCTAGAAAAAAAAAAACGAATGCAGTTTAACACAGCAGTCCTTAAAGGAGACCTATTATACTCATTTTCAGGTGCATACTTGAATATTGTGTTTCTACTAGAACATGTTTAAATGTTTTAATATAAAAAAATAAAAAAAAACTTGATTTACTTTGTTTTTCCCATACTGCCTATAGCTGCAGCACCTGTCTCTGTCTGAGACGCTCTGTTGTAGCTCTTTGTCTCTTTAAGCCCCCCTCCCGAAAAAAATGTGTTAATGTGTTTCATAGGCTAATCTAAAATGTGGATGTTAGATAATTGAGTCAATGCAATGGATGCATCTGTAATGAACACTGCTGTTAATGCATTGTAAAACCAAGCTATTTTGAACCGTAGTCATTATGACTGCCCTTGACAACAAAGCAGAACCCTTCTACGGTGAATAATTCTGCTGTCTCCAGCCCCTCAGTGCCGGAATCATCTCTCACAGTAATCTTGTCCGCAGGGATGGGGAACTTCTCTCTCACTTTATTGTTGAGGTTAAAAGACACATAACATGGCACATTGTTTGAATTATAAAATGTGATGGCCTCACTCAGTTTGCATAACTGGTTAGTCATGTGCCATTTGGGAAGTTAACCTTCAGATATGAATTCTTTATAATCAGCAGCTTGTTTCTTGCGGTTTTGATACTGCACCTTAATTCTCATTTTTCCATCTACAATGAAAGACAGCTAGAGAAAGACAGCAGGACATTTCTTAAAGGAACAATATGTGATATATTTACTGTATTAAATCCAAAAAATGCCACAATATGTCACCATATATTAAGGAGTTTTAGCATTTGTTCACACTGCATACTCTCTCTCTCTTACTCTTCCACCGCACACTTGCTAACGAGTGGGCTGCAGCTATCGCTGTGTGCGCAGCATGCATGGTGTGTGTGTGTGTACGGAAGAGGATTAGGGCCACACGTGAACATTTTATTTCAGTTCTGAGTTTAAACTCAGAATTCTATTTGATTTAAATTTTTTTGTGGCCATAATCCTCTTCCGTAGCCAGGGGAATCACAATCAAACAATAAATAAATCAGTTCATGAAAATTGTATAGGAGGTACATAGATTGATGGTTTTGATAGCTTTCTTATTTTTAGAATATTCAATTGTTAAAATGTTATGTTTGAGTTAATTTTCAAATATTGAAAAAGGATGGTTTGTGTTTGGAAAATGTAGACTCATGAATATGAAATTTAGCGAGTAACAGTATCAAATTGATGATGAAGTATTTATTTGTTTTGATGGAAACATAAGAACACAACCCAAACAATACACTTTCTTATGACAGGGAAAGTTCAGAATCATTATGTTGGGAAATGAATGTGCTGACATCTTGCCAAAAAATACAGGAGATAGGACAGGACCAAAGTACGTGACATAAATCTACAGAAGCCAGTTTACAAAAAAGGAGTCCACATTATTTTTCTTTTCAAACTGCCCATACCTGCCTCTCATAGAAAATGAATTACGCCCTTTACGCTTCCTTTGTGTTGGCGTTCTAAACTCTGGTGGATTTCTGAGGACTATGGTTAACGGCTCCTCAGATCTCTGCAGGGTAAATCCAGACAGCTAGCTAGACTCTCTGTCCAATCTGAGTTTTCTGTTAAACGATGAAAGCAACTTTTGAAGGTACACGTTCCACCAAAACAAGGTCCTTCCCGAGGCTATTTTGCAGCAGCACCGTGGATCGGCTCGGTGCTTAGCACTGCCCAAGACGATTTCCTCCACAGCGCTGTGGAGGAAGGTCTGACAAAGCGAGACTAACCTAGTCTGGACCACTGGCCGCGGCTTTGTCCTAGAGCTGACGGTGATGCTGTGTGGGTGCTGCCACGGCCGGGATAGGGTATGCACCTTAGGTAACCTCTACCGGGCCTGGCCCAAAAAGATACGGAATCCCAACCCAAGTGCGTTGCGGCGGCCTTGCCCTCAAACTCAGATGTTGAGTGGTAATTTCTAAATCACAAGAGGCCCCTTAGATAATACAAATTCCATGAGCATAGTGCTTGATTTTTAATCTAAAAAAGTATTCCTATTGTTGTGTGACCAAGAGTTGCAATGGGAGGAGTAATGGTTCTTTTCACTGAATATTTAGAGTCGGACTCTGAGAAAGCAGCGTGTGCCAGTGCAGCCCCAGTGAAGCATTGTAAGCTTTACAGTTTTATAACATAATGTTTTATCAAAGCCAGGCTTCTATGACATTAAGAGAATATGTTATACAGTTAAAAAACATCCTCTCCACCTTGTCAGCTTGGTATATGGGAACTCAGAATCTGGCAACCAATAACAGAAACAAATTGGCAGGAAATGTGAATAATAATACAATATGTATTGGAAGGCCACTGAAACAAATGTCAAATATAAATGCAGATCAGGCCAGGTGGAAGGCTCATCAAACAGCTTCTGACACTTCACACCCACCTCACTCTGAATTTGTATGCCTCCTTCAGGCAGGTGCTGTGCTTATTCTACCTACATGTTTACTAACCTAACAATGTAGGTGTTTGTGCTACTTAATCATTTTATTATAGTTTTGTAGAAATGTGCAACTACTTTACATTTCTGCGGACAATACGGGTGTCAAGATGTGGTTGAAAAAGAACAAAACAATTATATGATCTTTGACCATTATTTACTATTTATTTATTTATTGGGTTTAAAGGATCACGCCGACTTTTTGGGACTTTGTCTTATTCACCGTAACCCCCAGAGTTAGATAAGTCTATAGACGGGTTTCCTGTTTACAAACATTACAGGGTGCGTGCGCATACCAGGGGCAGAAAGCCAGATTGGTGAGCTGCTCACACTACTGCAACAACCTTAAGTATTTAAGCTTTCCTTATTGTTTGTATATAACTGCTGACTCAATAAACGTGATTTTAGTTGGATCTGTTTGTCTGTCTTTAATTTTGCAGTGTTACTGTGATATATATGTATGGCTAGCATTATCGTTTTAGGCTAATGTAATAGCCAATGTTAGCAGCAGGGTTACCCCTGAGTGTACCCCTGTGGTTGGTTTATGCCTTAAAATAATGGCCAGGATTCCCGGGCGAAAGGTACGATATGTGTGTCTCCATTTTAAAACATCACTGCAGGTTGACTGTTTTTAGCAGCAGAGGTTGATTGTGGGCGAGAGGGCGACAACACTGTCGTGGTTAGCTCGCCGAAACTCTACTGCCGCTGCCTCGGCAACGTTAGCTAATGTCCGCTAGCATATAGGCTAACTATAGCCAGTTAGCTTTGTGTGTAACGTAATAAAAACCCACCTATCTCGTAGGAGCGAAGCTTAATATTTTATTCAATAACATTATGGTACAAAAGGAGCACTAACGCCACAGGTCTTATGTTGACAACGTGGACGCTGATATAAGAAACTCCAAAAGCAGTCGTAATATTTACCTAGCAGGCTAGGCTAACGCTGTTGCGCTAACTTTAGCAAAACATCGGCGTAGCTTTAGCTAGCAGTCTAAACTTGTCTCGAGTACGGACCTTTACCTATCTACGGTCCGGACTCGAGTACTACAGCCCTGACAGCTGACAGGTAGATATCACTTAGCTGAACAACTGAACAAGCTGCAACTTTTCTGATTGATCCAATGGGAGCCTGACTCTTACATATGACCCCAATCTGCCCTTCTTATGGCTTGAAGCCATAACCTCTGCCGGTTTTTGGCAAAAGCATGCTTCCCCCTAGGTATGTTAAACATCAGACACCCATCACTGGCTCTGTTTGTACAATTTACCATGCAACAACTCCTTGGCATTTTGACTTACACTATGCTGCTACTACTACTAGCTGCACGAAACACATCTTCTTTCTGCCCCCTGGTTACGTGCGCAAGCAGTGATGACGTTGCCGAGAAATCCATGTATACATACCCTTCTCATCTCCGTGGGTGTTGTAACTCTGTCTGACAGGTTAGCCCAGATCCTGGAGGTAACCGGCTCCATCTAGCCTACTGCTCCCAATAAGTGACAAAAAAAAACGCCAACATGTTCCTATTTACATGTTGTGATTTGTATAGTCACAGCATGTACAAATAACAAGGTCATATGAGACACAGCCATCTTCTAACCGTATACACACTGGGAACTATATTCTCAGAAAGGCGAAGCACTGCTACTTCTGCTACTTGGGTGGAGTGATTTGCTAGCAGTACCTGAGAAGCCCCGTGGTGAGGAGCAGAGAGTTCGCCTGGAGTTGACTCAGAGTTGGAGTAATAGAGTCAACAATTACTAGATAGTAAAAGCATAGTGACCTTGTTACTTGTACACGCTGTGACTATGCAAATCACAACATATAAACAGGAACATGTTGCCGTTATTTTGTCACTTATTGGGAGCAGTAGGCTAGTTGGAACCGGTTACCTCCAGGATCTGTGCTAGGCTAAGCTAGCGCTGGGGGTGTCAGACAGAGTTACATCACGCACAGAGATGAGAAGGGTATGTATGGACTTATCTAACTCTGGGGGATACGGTGAATGAGCTAAAGTCCCAATAAGTCGGCGTGTTCCTTTAAGAATAACCAACAGCATGGTTTTACAGCGTTTGTGTGTGTGTGTGTGTGTGTGTGTGTGTGTGTGTGTGTGTGTGTGTGCGTGTGTGTGTGTGTGTGTGTGTGTGTGTGTGTGTGTGTGCGTTATTGGGGGGGATGTTATTTTCTATGACAACATACACAGGAAACTGAAATACCTTACTGTGACAACAAAAAATAATATTATCAGTAGCAGCAGTTATCATCAAGTTACCTGTCACACCTTGACAATAGCTGTGATCGACCAACCACTCCCTCATTCACTCACTCACTATTCCCTATATAGTGTTTATTAAATAGTGAACTATATAGGGAACGACCAAACGAGATTTCACTGAAAACACATTGTTGCATGACTTGCGTCAGGAGTTGTTTCCGTTGTTTGTGTAACGGAGGAGGGCGCGTCCTAGCCTGCTCCTAACAGACTCTGGTACATTTCATTTGTACAGAGAGTCTGGCCACTGTCCATTGAGAAGTGTTAACTTCCTTGAAGGCGGGTACTCTGCTGAAGTTTAAAACTATTGGATCTGCCCAGAGCCACTCTGGATCTGCCATAACCAATCCCTAACGTTTGGTCGTGACGTTGGCTTAGCATAGCTAGCGTTGGCCTTAGCCAACTCCTTCACCACTAACGGTGTTAAATCAAACTTTTCCTGAATTATGTATATAACTTAAATGTGCATAACAGGGTTGAGGTTATACAAGCACCTTATACAAGCGTTAAGTCCTGTTTTCTAGCTAAGAAATATGTCGATAATCATGTCAAAGTGTGTCTTTCTACATGCAAAATTCATGTTATAAACTCATTACAGCTTTTATGCTCTCCTAAGTATTGTAGCATCATATTTTCCTCCCTATCAAACAACTCTGCAGTTGGTCTCGAGTTCAGCGGTAACATTCCTAAACATAATCAGAGACAACATAATAAGCCCTGTTTTAGCTTCTCTGCATTGGATGTCTTTTAAATTCAGAATACATTTTAAGACTCCTTTAATCACCTACAAGTTCTTAATATGACACGGCACTTTTCTTATATAACTGAGTTGTCAACTCCTTCCTCCATGACAGTGAAGCTTAAATCCCCCAACCATCCATAATTTCAAACTAAAAGCTGCAGTTATCTGTCAGCGCAGCCCATACTGTTGAGTTATATAAAAAAAGAGCATTGAAACATATCTGTTCTTACTGGCTTCTTTTCAAGTTAAACGTGATTATTATTACTTCTTATGACTCTGATGATTTGTCTTCCTTCCTGTCATTTCCATCCTGTCAGTTATTTAGCCTGTCCTTATTATGTCCTATTTTAATTGCTCTGTAATGATTGGTATCTTCTGCCGTTTTTGATATCTTTTGCAAATATGGTTTCCTGTAGAAACATTTTGCCAGGAGAAAACAGCTTCTAAAATAACATTTAGGCAGCCTTCGGACACTGAAACCCAACAAAGCCCAGAAAAATGCATATTAATCATAATAATATGAAGAATGTGAGCACACTTGTGCATTGTGGGGCCACTTCAGTTCTTCCCATACACAACCAGTACAGTATTGATGAATTATACAAGACCTTAAAGGCAGTCGCTACAATGGAAATTTCTGCTAGTGCTGAAAAGTCCTCTTAAAGTTGCAGCCTGCATAGCAGGTTATATTATTTGGTAATTGTCTTCACGTTCAAAAAGCCGTGGTGGCAGTTTTAATCACGTGACTGTTCTATTTGACGTAACGGTCACAGTTTTTAACCTTTAAAACATGTAACGTTGTGAAATGGAAATTGTTAAGTTTACAAAAATACTGTAGGGTTATTGTAGAAAACATCAGGTATTGGCTTAAAATTAGTCACATAAAACTACTAAAATTAAGACGTAATGATGTCACACATGTACCCACTTCATGGACTAGGTCCATAAAAGTCGGTTAATTTAAAGATGACTTTTTTGGGGCTTTTCCCTTTATTTTGAAAGTGGAAAGATATGAAAGGGGGAGAGAGACGGGGGATGACAGGCAGCAAAGGGCAGCAGGTCGGATTCAAACCCTGCACTGCTGCAGGACTCAGCCAACATGGGGCAAACACTCTTACTGGGTGAGCTAGAGGTCGCCCCAAAAGTTGGTTAATTTAAGAAAAAGTGATCGATGACTTTTGGTTTCACGCGGTTTGGTTTCACGCATGAATCCTGTTCTTCTGAGTGAAAGTCCTGTGTTTGTTTGAGCCATTCACCACCCAACCTGCCTCTTTACGCAGAGTTTGGCGCTCTTATACTTTTACATCTCACTTCCACGTTTGCGGCCGCAATAATTACTACAGCCACTAGAGGTTGCATCCTTACAACAAACATTAATATAGGTGGTTATAAGCTGCTTGTACAATCAACCTATACGGTCGTTTTCTGGGTGTGATCGGTCTGCAAAAGAGTGATTTATGTTTGTGCGGAGGCTCCATGAAGAGCTTTCGCCGTTGCTTATGCAAGTGGCTTGAAGTTTATACTCGTGCTTTGGTGTGTACGTCGATCTCTTTAAGAGAATAGCAGGGCCGGCGTGTGTGTGTGCGTGGGAAGTGTGTGGTAAAGCGAGTGAGAGAGTGATGGTGATTAGCTTCGGAGCGACTCTAGAGTATGACTATGACTCTAGAGTCATAGTGATAGAAACAAAGTGTCTCCCCTGTACTTTCTGACCACGGTGGGAAATCTGTAGCAGGAAAAGTTAACCCTCTCCTTGATTTCATGTTGTTTATGGAGGAGAATTAGGAAAGGAGCAAGGGGGAAATGCAACGCTACCAAGCCACGCAGAGCGACATGCCTCACCGTGACGTGTAGTTACATTTTTCGGGAGGTGCACGTCAGGCTACGGCGTAGGGTCGGTATCTCTACTTACCTACGTACGTAGCCATGGTGTAGATTGTTTGACGCAGAAGCATAAATCACGCTAAAGTCAGTAGGATACATCATCTGTGAACCATGACTTGCTGTGGCACATTTTTTGACAATCCATCCAGTAGCTGTTGATATATTTCACTGCCTAAGTGGAAATGTTGCTGGTGCAGCTAGATGGAAAGTCAGAGGATCAGCAAAGTAATTAGGGTTCATCATCCTGAGGGAAACATGAATGTCTGTACTGATTTTCATGGCAATCCATCTATTAGTTTTTGAAATATTTCAGTCTTGACCAAAGTGGTGGACCGACTGACAGACCGACATTGCCATCCCCAGAGCCACAACGCTAGCATGGCTGAAACAAAAGGGTTTTAAGCCCTGATAATAAAAAATGTCAATCTTATGACATTTCATCCCATTGTTCATATTTAGATTTTTATTAAAACTATTTTGAAACTGCATCAAAGTGAGTACTCTTTAATCCGGTGTCACTATTTTCAGAAAATTGATATTTCATGGCTCAGTGCTAGATTTCTTTGTCTCTCAGGTATATTGTCCTAAGCTCCTCTTTTTCTCAGCCCTCCATCTTGTACTTAATCAGGCCTACACCGGAATTACTTGATTATTTGTCCAACAAACAAACAGAACAATTAATCTGTATTTGGCCAGCATTGGTGCTCCACGGCTCCATTACAGGCCCAGGAGCCTCTAGAGACGAGCACCGAGACCTTGCAGAAATATAATAATGGCTGAAGATAATACCAGCCGGTCCCTGAGAGAGACATGCTGTTTGTTCCACTGTTATTAGCTCCCCCAAAATAAGAAAAAAGAGTGTTTTTGTCCCTGCAAAGAGAAGAAGAGAGTAAATATGATGGAGAGGGTGTGAAGAGGCCACAAAATGTGAAGAGGCCACAAAAGAGAGATTTTATCTTGCTCTTGGTCTTCTTCATCCTCATCTTCCTACTCACAGCTGCCTTCATTGCAGGAACAGAACAGTTGTTCTGAGAAGTGACATTTAAAATGTCATATTGACTGATGCGATTAACTTTATGAACATGAGACAACTCTGGAAATGGCTCAGGCTATATTATTACTACCATGGAAGTTACTGGGTTTACCTTTCTCCTAGGCTGGATCAACAGAAGTACGTTTCCAGGATAATTGCCTGACATGTCCATTGCCTTCCTCTCTCTATGTGTTGCCGTTCTCAAACTCTGTTCACTTACACATAGGGAAACAACAACAAACTTCGAGCTAGCAAGCTAAACGCTGCTTTTAAAGACAATTTGGATCGTGCAACAAGACAGGCCTGCTGGGTTCTTTTGGGGAATGATTGTAAAGATTTACAAAGAATATGTTTACGGCATTTACTCTCTAACTGGGACGTTTTGGGACAAATTTGTGGGGATGGCTGGGGACGGACCAGTGGTGGAGGAAGTACTGAATCTCAGTACTTAAGTAAAAGTACAAATAACCAGAGACATATTTACTTTAGTAAAAGTAGAAGTACCACAATGACAACTCTACTTAAGTAAAAGTAAAAAGTACCTGATTTTAAATGTACTTTAAGTATTAAAAGTGAAAGTACTTGCATAACGATTTATTCTCTTAATATTATTTGCATATTAAGTTGGTTGGTTGGTTAGTTTGCACTTTGGTCAGTGAGGGCACTCTGTCTAGCGACCCGTGATTTACAAAGGGCTGGTTCAGTTATTTTGATGCTGAGCTTCGACAGTATCCATACAGTCCACTACCACAAACAAGGCCTGGCTTTAAAAAAAAGTTCCTATCCTAACCAGTATAAAACGGAAATATGTTATTAGAATCGGAATGCGGTTGGTTTTATTCATGGATGCATTTTAAGACGGTTTTATTTCCTTTAACCATATGAACGCGGCTTACGCTGCCTGGCGGAGAAGTAAACGTCGCTGTGGAGAGAATTAGATGGCAACTATGATTTAAAAACGGGAATAATAAAAAACAAACATTTTTATTTTCACTTTTACCGGAGACTGTATTACCGAGGGTCAGCGGCACTGCGTCCGGGCTCTGGAGCACCGGAGCCGGCTTGGAAGCCGATGAAGGATCGGCGGTGCCCCATATGTATATCTATGGCAACCCAAACTTCACTGGTGAGACAAACGTGTGACGGCCAGGAAGACGTTTTGGCAGGGGGAAAAACTGATCAGAAAATGTAACGGAACGTTGTAGAAATGTAGTGGAGTAGAAAGGATAATTGCTGCAAAATGTAACGAAGTAAAAGTCAAAAGTATGCACTATTGATTCTACTTAAGTAAAGTACAGATATGTGAAAAATGAAGTATTGGTACTTCGTTACATTCCACCACTGGGATGGACAAAGGCGATACAATATATACATAGTTATTAAATGTAATTGGTAAATTAAATGTGGCGTTTTCTTTTGCAGGGTGCAAATGTTCCACCAAAACAAGTTCCTTCCCGGGACTATTTTGCAGAGCCACCGTCACTGCTTCCGGAACCTACCGCTGCCCAGCGTTGTTTTTTTCTCCTATCCTGGAATGTATGTGTGGTGAAGCCACAGCGCTGTGTAGGTAGGTCTGGCAATGCGAGACTAACCTTCCTCTTGCTTTACGTTACCACCATTTATCACTTCCTACTCAACCATTCTTTTACATTTCCTCGTCTTCTCCCTTCTCTTTGTCATCATCAATCTACCATGCCCTGGTCTCATGTTATTCCCTCACCTTATCATCTCCTCTGTCTCCATTACAGTACTTCATCCTCCTCTTCTCTATCATCACCTCTACTCCTGCCATGACAGAAATCACTACTCTGCTCTCACTCCTACTTAACCATTCCTCTTACATGTCGTCCTCCGCGCCTCCTCATCTCCCGTCGCCACCATCGACCCCTGGCTGCGTTCCTTGTCTTCATCATCATCCTCATCATCTCCCTCCCCAGTCCCAGAGGCACAGTATTTGTATGTGTTGGATGTGCTGTACTCTATAAAAGCTGTATGCTAATGCAGCAGTGAGTGGACCAATTTCAGGAGTGCTTGGCCACGTTTTATTACTGCTCATAAGCCCAAGGTCAGCAGCGCAAGATGAAGAGGCGAGAGCATCCCGTGCAGCACTCGAATCATTTATCACCCAGCTCCGGTCTGCTCTGCCTCCTTTTTCCTGTTTCCCCTCTCTTCTTATTAGGCACAGTCCACATGCTGTACTCCATCTATACTGTAATTTATCTCTCTCTCTTTGTATCATCTCCCCTGCTTCTCTTCACATCTCTCTCTATCTTCATTTCTTTCCCTCATGTTCATGTGTACAGTTATTTCCCCCCTCAATCCCCTCTATTATGTAATTTTTCCGTCCTTATTTCTCTTTGTGCAAAACACATTCAGTGCACCTCCACTTTCATTTTTTAATTACTTGTTGACTTCATTGCCATTATTTTGTTTTATCAGAAAATGTATCGCCAAACCATTATACAAAATTGTGTAAAAGTGTGTTGAAATGAATTATAAGTTTAAACCGCATGTAACCCACATAAAAGGATATGGGTATAAAAGGTATAAAGGGTTAACACCTCTCGACGCAGAGCTGTAAACTGCAGTTGATAAATGAGAAAGAATAAGTGCAAGTTAAACAACTTATAAAGCCTTAATAGACTATCACATTTGTTTCTCAACTGTTTTCAATTGTTTTGTAACATCGGTATGCCAAGAGAGTAAATAGCATGGCACCTTGCTAGTTTAAAGGGACAGTTTACCCCAAAATCAAAAATACATATTTTTCCTCTTACCTGTTACAGTAGTGCTATTCATCAATCTATAATGTTTTGGTGTGAGTTGCCCAGAGTTGGAGATATCAGCCGTAGAGATGTCTGCCTCTCGAATATAATGGAACTAGATGGCAATCTGTTGTGGACAGAGCTTCAAAAAATTAGGTAAACGTATTTCAGAGAAATCCTTGTGAGCAAAAACCTCAGTTTTTTCCACTGTTCTGAACGCTTTGCTTTTAACATAGAAACTCAGCTGAGCTGGGTGATTGGTCTATGATTGGTCCAGGCAGGCTATTGCAGTTTTTTTAGGCTGCTGCTGTGTTACAGTTTTTTTCAATTGCTTACACACTAAAATTAAAACTTTCCCACAATTAGCAAAACCTTACACTCAAGGAGCAAAACACTGGCCTAGATTTGCATAACTGTAAGCACATTGTCAGCTTCACACTTTTTGCAAAACATTACACACAGTGATTTGCGAAACACTAAACACACTTGTATGCATTTGACACAGAAATCTATCATGATGTCATTTCCTTGCAATTTCAAAGCAAAGGCTTTCAAATGAACACACCCATGAACCAATTGGTTAAACACAGCCACCAGGTACGCAAACACATGATTGCTTAATTGTAGACACACCAATCAGGTTTAAGCACTATATAAAATGCAGCAGGTAAGTTCACCTGCTTTCAACCAAAATGGAAGGAGTCAGAAGAAGAAGACTGAGAGTGAGAGGGGGAATCCACAGAGGAGGAGAAGGAGGTAGAGGAAGAGGCCCAGCCAGAGGTAGAGACCGAGGTGGAGGTAGAGGAAGAGGGAGAGGGAGACCTGAAGCCGGAGAATATGCTCAAAGAAGAAGAGGACCAAATTTATCAAATGAAAGTCGCGCAACACTAGTGGACCATGTTGTGAACCACGGATTGACACTGAGGGAGGCTGGACTAAGAGTTCAGCCAAATCTTAGCAGATATACAGTGGCATGTGTCATAAGGACATTTCGACAAGGAAAGAGGTAAAAGAAAATCTGTCTACAGTTACAGTAATTAGCTGCTCATTGTATGCACCATATCAGCACTTTTGATACCCCTCCCTGTGACATTTGAGGATTGAGGGTCGAGAACGACAAGGAGGAAGGGGGCCCATATTCACGTGAGTGTTTATGATCTCCGGCCCCAGGCTCAGGTACCCCTCATTCAGGCCATGGAGGACGCCTGTGACCAAGTCAACACCGCAGCTGTGCAAGGATGGATCTTGCCAATGAGGATATTGTTGATGAAATCTGCCAATACTGCCAATACATTTGGCAATTATTTTAAAATGGAAAATAATGCAGCAGAGTTTTGAGGACAGATTCTGCAACCTGAGGAAAAACAGCGGCCACAGATCACCTTCCTCGTTAACCCTTTCACTGCTGAATCCGATTGTTTGAAAGCCCCTTTAGTGACAAATGAGTGAGAGAGTTGCTTCGAGTGGCCACAACCGAGTTCAAGCAAGACCTGAAAAGGACTGTGGATAACAAAGACTGTCAGGTTTCCCACTGAGTCAATCTAAGTGAGAAAAAAAACTATGAAAACTGCTATGTATTATGACTGTCATTAGATCTGGAAGACACTGTTGCGGTTGTAGTGTGGACGTGCATGTGTTGTGTGGCTTTTTGCTATGGTGCGTTTTTTTTTTTGTGGCTCTTTATACCTAACTGGTTGACCACCCCTGGTCTAGTATTTTCTGCACTTTTTCAGATAATTTTTTAGTTTGTTGTAATTGTAACCTGTACTGGATACAGTATTTGATGTTTGTCTGTTGTTTGCTGAGCTAACAGTGTTATGCACACTACTGTAGTAGCTTTATGAAAACTGGGACTTGTTTTGTTGTGATTCTCCATGTTGACATGTTGACTGATTTGGGTATATGGAGAGAAATAAATTATATTTTCCTCAGTCTGCAGAAATGGTCTTGTGTAGTGTTTGCTGAAGTTATTGTATATTTGCACTTTCTCTGTGTACTTCATTTACATTACTGTATTCACTGAGAAGTAAAATTGCTAAAAGTGTTTTAGGTTAGCAACAGTAGTGTGTATCTGGTTCAAACATAATTAAGTCATATGGAACATGTGTATTTCATATGGTAACAAAATCTGTTTTTTATAAATTAGTGTATAGTTTTTGCAAGAGTGTTTCATTTTGCAAAGGGTCTGATGTGTTCTGCTAATTGGGTGTGTGGTTGTGCTAATTGTGTGTAGTGTTGTGAAAAAAACGGTCCCTGTTTTCAAAATTGTGCTTAAGCAATTGAAAAAAACTGTAACATAGGACTAGCTACATGCTAAGTCAGGGAAAGCTGTAATCTTGGCTGCCTTTGTTGTTAATTCTCCCCAATTTCAGGTCACATTACTGCTGAAACATATGCGGTTGGGTAGTATTTAGTTCAGAAGCTTTTATCTGTGATTTTTGACAGTAGAAATTGCTCTTTTCTTTCATTACAATTCACTACTAGCTAGAAGTAGCTGCATGCTAACGCCAGGGAAACCTATAATCTTGGCTGCTAATGTTAATTTCGCCCCCCAATGTTGGGTCACATTACTGCAGAAACATGTCTAGTTGCATAGTATTTGGTTCAGAAGCCTTTATTGGTGTTTTTCACAGTACTAAGACTTGCTATATACTGTACTCCATTGCAGTCAGTCTCAGGCTCTAAAGGAGCGCAACAACAGCAGAGATTCCAGACACTCGCTGACATACGGAAACACGCTGAACCAATTAGAGCAGACTGGGCTTTTTCGGAGGGGGGCTTGAAGAGACAGGCGCTCCAACAGAGCGTCTCAGACTAAGGGTGAATAAAGGTGCAGCGGCCATGGGCAGTATGAGAAAATAAAGTGTTTTTTTGAACATTAAAGCATGTGAACATGCTCTAGTAGAATCACAAAATACAAGTCTGAATCTGAAAACAGTATTTACAGTTTTTTCCAACTGCTTACACACATTTTCAAAACTCTACACACAATTCCCAAAACTGCACACACAAAATGCAAAATGCCTCACGTCTCCTTCAAAATGAAACACTGCATTCTAAATACCATAAACACATCTCAGAATGAAGCATTTGCATCAACTGGCAAAGTTGATGCATAATAGTACATTTTTGGATATACCATGTACACACTGTTGTTCTAAATCTAAAGCTCTTTTGTCTTTCATAGGCCTATATCTACATTTACAATGTTCTAGAGTGACAGTAATCTGCTGAGAGTGGTTGAAAAGTGCACTGTAAACAACAATGTAATGTTACAGTAAAAATATTTATTGGACAAAACATCACGTTTGTAAGAGTAGCACAGAGTTGTATACAGTAGTACGAACAAGAAAACAAAACTACAAAAATATGTAAACCAAAGGTATCATTTTTAGAATAAAGAATGTGTGTGTGTGTGTGTTGTGTGTGTTTGTGCGTGCTTGTGTGTCGTGGTGGGGGGTGGGGGTGGGGGGGGAATTGTATGCACAAACAAAGTCTGATTGATGTGTAATGCTGAAATAGTCATTGGATAGTTGCATGCAGTATGGCCGCCATTGTAAAGCTACTCAAGATGGGCTTTTCTCATGGACAACCCGTGGTTGATCACATGATCTCATCAGAGATGGCTCTCCTTCCTCTTCTTCCCTCCCCCTCCTCCTCGTTGTCGTCCCCTGTCTGTCCATCCTCCTCCCCTTGCTCTCTGTCTATTGTTGGCATCCATTGTTCAAAACAGGTAATCTGACCTTTGACCTCTGTATAGGCCTATACTAAAGCAGTGATTGGTTAGTGTTCAGTTATGACATAATGTGTTTGCAAATGTGAGGAGTGTGTGTGTGCCCTGGTAAATAAGTGTAGCATTTTGATTGGTTGTGTTTAGAAAAGGAAAGCAAGTCACTTCCTGTTAGATTTTTGTGTCTTAGGTAGAGAATTGTGTGTAGTGTTTTGAAAAAAAGTGTTTCATGCAATTGAAAACTGAGTGAAAGGCTGAGAAATAGCTTCTGGTTTTGGAGATTTGCTGTGTAATTTTGCACTTTGAGTGAGAGGTTTCAAAAATCATGTGACATGAAAAGATTTTGTGTGTAAGCAGTTGAAAAAAACTGTAATAGGTCTCCTTTAAATGTATTCTTTGGACAACAGGGTTGCAATAGGATGCATACATTCGTAAATTCTGGTAAAAGTGAGTTGTATCTTTTCCTTTTATTTTCCCATTAGTCTCTTTCTCCATTCACGTTTTACTGTAACTCCAGCTACTGCCTCTCTCGTACGCCCTATCTTTTTCTGTGATAAAGCTATGTAGGGCATAAAAACATCTCTCATCTTTTTCGCTCAATTTGTTTGTCTCCATCTCTCTGACTCTGCAGGAGGTAGTTAGTGTGTTGCAGCTCCTCTGCAGCCACATCACAATATAAAGCAACACACAGTGTGGTTTTACTCCAGGGAGATGGATGTGTGTGTGTGTGTGTGTGTGTGTGTGTGTGTGTGTGTGTGTGTGTGTGTGTGTATGCATGTGTGTGTGCGCGTCTGTGTGTGTGTGTGTGTGTGTGTGTGTGTGTGTGTTTAAAGGGGAATGTAAGTTTTTTTAGTGGTGACATCAGAGGGTCGGTGTGTCCTCAGAAGTGGGAATGGACAAGAAGACTGTGTCTCTTCACAAACTGTATAAAAGGGATTTTGTGTGTGCGTGTGTTAAACAAGAGTGTGTATGTGTGTGTGTGTGTGTGTGTGTGTGTCTGTGAGTAAGTGAGAAAATCCTTTTGTGACTGCTCTAGTGTAAAGAATATGTGGTGTATATGTCTGTGTGTGTGTGTGTGTGTTTGTGTGTGTGCGAATGTCATTTCATTGGTCTACCACTTTTCAAAAGTGAAACTGAGAAAGCTTGACACTGAATGTGCGACGGCGACAGAGAGGGTGAGAGAAACAGAAAGAAAGACATGAGAGCGAGAGGGAGAGTGTGAGAGAAGGAGCGAGAGAGCGCTGACACGTCAGTGGGCCAGGTGCCATTTCTTTTTTCAGGAGGTCGTTTGGAAGCTCATCTGCTAAATGGGTGCTTCAATTCTTCAGCTCCAGCCGTCTCGTAATTATAATTATTGTCACGGCTAAAGCTCAGGCATAATAGCTTGTAGCCTCTGTTGCTAAATGACTTAACACAGGATGAGAACATTTCTTGGTACGACCCCCTCCTAACCTCTTCACCTCCATTTTGGTCCTCTTCTCAGACTACATCCACACTAAGCAAAATTTGAAATTAGCTAAACTAAACGCTAAAAATGGAAAGTTGTTGATTTTCAACCCTTCTGAAACGATCTCGTGGTTTTACTAGCCGGTAAATGCGTACATCCGGGTAGTGGTGCCATTTATCTGCATGTATGGCAGTACAAAAAATTCCCATAAGTTACCAGATAATGCTTGCACTAGCTAGCTAGCACTGGTTTGCAGGGTGCTACCGAATGCTGAACAAGACATTTTAAGGCACCAAAATGTTCCAATCAACTTTGAAACAGTGAAAACACACAGTGAGAGGGTCAACGTTTAACCCTGTGAAAACCAAGCCATTTTTGAATGTTTTTTGCTCCTGTCTGTCACATTATTACTCACTTTGGGCTCGTTTTTTACTCTATCTGCAAATCTGACATCTCAAATTAACAAGCACAACCATGGGCAGAAGTAAGAATAGCTCCTAAAGGTCTTTTGAGCAGATACAATTATAATGGCATAAAACATAAAAAAAGGAAAAACATAAGTTAAATTAATTTGATAATTAATTAATAATTATTTTTTTTTAAATTGAATAACAGTTGAATCAGATAATACAACATTTCCCTAAGGATACACATGTACAATACAGGAAGAAAATAATTTTGGCTGTACATCGTTCAAACTTAACACCAGTGGTGGAATGTAACTTAGTACATTTACTCAAGTACTGTACTTAAGTCCAAATGTTGAGGTACTTGTACTTTACTTGAGTCTTTTCTTTTCTTTTCATGTCACTTTCTACTTCTACTGCACTACATTAATCTGACAGCTTTAGTTACTAGTTTTGCATTGAGTACTTTTACTTTTAAGTTGAAAACATAGACAACAACCAAAAACAAGTTCAGGTCTATGTTAATGTACACAGTGCCGTGGTTAGCATTGCTAAGCCTATGTCCTGATTGACAGGTCAGCGTGCAGCCACACCCTAAAGCATCCCCTGCTTTATCATCTATTGTAAAATAAATGGGACCATAATTTACAAATTCATGCTGTATTGAGGAAGACTTGAAAGTAGCGATTGAGCCCATAAACTCATTATGAAAATGTTTACTGAGGTAATAAATCAAGTGAGAAGTAGGGTCATTTTCCCATAGACTTCTATGCAAGCCAGCTTCTTTTTGCAACTAGTGGCGTCGCCCCCTGTTGGAAATTAGAAAGAATGCAGATTATGGCACTTCCGCATTGGCTTCACTTTTCAGACCACGAAGCTCCGTCCACTATTTTTACAGTCTATGGTGTGGATGGAGGGAGGATACACTATCACATTTGTCTGTCTGTACATGCATGCACTCTTGGTCCTTCAGAGAGGGGCCAATCAAACGAGGCCTTGCCAGACAAGCCAACATCCAACGTAAAGCTGAAGAGAGTCACCCACCCGCTGTGAGACTGGAGACCCTTGATGTTCTGACCAGCCCTCACGCCACAGGAGATATACTCACTATCTCCTGCTCCATACCTACTCGCACTCACACATCTCACACACTCTGCCACATAGCTGTACAAGCATCACATTTGTCACAAACATATACACACCCATTTCAAACACATGCAGCCTTACTAATGTACCTCTCCGATCTAGACTCGCCCTCCCTTATGTTGCCACCCCTGGCGATGCCCAGTCTTGTTATCTCTTCATGTACCTCACCCTGTCTTCCCCCCCCCACCCCCCTTTTTTTCCACTCAGAGACTGGAGCTTTCGTTTGATGGCACAGTGTGGGACTAGTGGGGGGCACCCGGGCTCATACTGATGAAGCCGGCCTATCTAGGGCACAGTAAGCACACACTCTCATCAAGTGCTCTCTAATTAGAATTCACTGATACTGTAGGTTTCCAGGCGAGGGGAGAGAAGAGCTCGAAAGGAAAGCCTTCTATAGATAGAATGAGAAGAATGTCTAATTAAGGTCTCATTCTTCTCTGAGTATGATTGCATTGCATCCTTCTCTCCCCCTCATTTTCTCTAATTATGAAACCTGTGCTGGCCTTTCTTCAGTCCATGTGGGCTTTGGGTTTTATCTAGCCAGCACTGGGGTGTGAGAAGACTGTCAACAACACTGGTGGAAGATCTGCAGGGCCAAATGCGTGGGCAGGTGAGAGGAGCGTGTGTGTTTGTGTGTGAGTGTCCGTGAAAGAATTAGAGAAAGGAAATAAATGAGAGTGGCTGCATGTGTTGTGATTGTTGCGTTGCAGGTTGCATTCATCTGATGATGAGTTCACAGTATTACATTATGCAGAAGTATGAAAAATCAATTACTGCAACTGTAAATACTATATGTTACATGTTATATGTAAACATGCTTCGCACTAAATTAAAGGGCTTTTCACATTATTCTTATCCTTAGCCCAGGGCTCTGAAGTCACAATTTACACTACACTTTTACTAGCCCTGGGTAAAATGTTCGTTGTAACATGTGCCTAATGTTTACATTCTAGAATGACACGTGATTACCTTTTAACAGCAAGCAGCAACGTTAAAATGTCATGCCATTAGCATGAATTTATGTGAGAAGCCCTTAATCAGACTTCATTAACACTTCCAATCATCTCCCCTATGGGAAAATAGTGCACTGCACCTTTATTTCCTTTAGCTACATTGAGAATTCAAATTAGCCTGACATGGTTTAAAGGCTGCTGGTAGGCTCGGGTACACCACCCAATTTTGTTTTAATCTTGTTAATAACGTTCAAATGCTAACCGTTTCACGCATGTGAATAGAGAATGTTAAAACCATTAGCGCCATACTCCGAGAGGAATCGTTCAATATAAACACAGATTTGGGTGGTCTTACCTAGTTAGTTAGTTAGTTAGTTAGTTAGTGGATTATTCAAGGTTTCTAAACAAGTAACATTAGGGTACGTGTGATATATTTGGTAGTTGGTAGCCAAACATTTAAGCTATGCTTACCATTTCATGTATGTGAATGGTGAATGCTAAAACCATTAGCACCATACCTCGTTACAATGCAAACAAAGCATAAAGCAAGTTGTGTGATTGGACACAAAAAATGGATGCAAATTACATTAGCCCCGTTAAACACGGGCAACCTTTAAGGCCCTGTTTAGTCAAACTCTGCAAACATGAGGCTAACCTTGCTCTGGAGCAGGGCTAGCATGCCCTAGGCTAAAGTCAGGGTTAGCCCACTTGGAATGTGCCAGTATTGTGCCAAAGTGAACGCTTTCTTTGCCCCATGCTAATACCTCCCTTAGCCTGGGGCAGTGTGAATAGCCCTTAGGACCGTGAACATACTAAGCAGTATACATGCTAAACATCAACATGTTAACATTGTCATTGTGAGTATGTGAGTATGGTGACATTAACATAAAGCAACGCTGTGCAGCCTCACAGAGATGCTAGCGTGGGAATCTAGGTGATTCGTGCAAACACATAGTCACATGACACAGTCATATGACCTCCACCAATCAGGAAGTGATTAAAAAAAAAAATAAATAAATAAAAAATGACCGGTTTCAGTAAAGAGTCCTTTGCCTTTTGCTGAGCACACCTGTTGTGGTGGACTCTCCCTTTTGTGCAGGTATTCAAACCCAATTTCTGCTGTGTTTATTCTGGCAGTGTTTAACTTAGTTTAAGATTGATTTTATGACTTTGTTCCCACTAAGGCGGCCTTCAGATGATAAGAAATGTGCTCTTCAATCACCGCTAGGTAAGTCGCAGAGCATAGTGCACACACTTGCAGAGGCAAAGCGCAGCACGGGCATACGTCATCATCGCTTCTGGCTACATCACACGAGTATGGATGATTATATTGGAAACAAAGTGTTAATCTGTGATTTGATGAAGAGTCAAAACCTGCAATTGTGTAAGTGGTATAATGTGAATCCAAATTAGTGGATTATTAGTCTGTTGCCTCAACACCCATATGAGCTGTATGTCATTGTTGTTATACATAACAATTATGATTATCAAGAAATCTGTGTCTACTTGTATAAATACACCCTTTCTGCCAATCTGCATCTAAATGATCAGCCTCCAATCCACAATATTATTACTGAGATCTGACTCTCTTTTTGTGGCTTTGGGAAAGTCACGTTCATGGTTACAAATTTAGAGCTGAAGTCAGATCACATGAATAACACTTATGAATTCTTTTTAAGGGTGGCTTTGTGTTATAAATTCAGCAGCTCTTATCTGCGTAAGGAGCGTTATTTCTTTAGTAATCATTCTATTAATACGCGATTACACTGTATCCCCTGGAGTTTTCATTGTAAAAAAGGCTGTTAGTCTTTTAATTAGACCTAAAGGGGATTGGAGCAGTGGTTTTTACATATTCCACTGGTGCAATGAATTATACAACACTGCTGTATGGACTCATACGACTCACATTACGTAACCATGTGCCAATTAGTCCAGTCTTTATCTGAGCTGTGAACTCGCAGCCTTGGCTTTCTCACACAACATCAGGGGCAAAAAAAACAACAAGAGTGTACATCTGGCCACAGCGAGAATACAAAAGCGCTCTCCACTTGACAGGCTCATCACAAACTATAGTCGATAGTACCGGGCCCAGGTCCCTGCAAGCCAGCAGGGCATCTGCAGTAGAATGCTTCCTGTCATGAATTCTAGACCTATGTTTATTTTATTTTCATCTATAGGAATATTCATTCTGCTGCTACACTTCTGCTGTCCTGACAGGCTTTGGAACAGACGATGCTGGAGCAATGCTGTTGTCCTGGTAACAAAAGACAAAATTTTATATGATCCTCCAATTTAAACAAAGCTGCAGTCTGCTGCTGGGCATTTGAGACAGTAGACAGGCGGTTTTATTTGTGTGTGTGTGTGTGTGTGTGTGTGTGTGTGTGTGTGTGTGTGTGCTGTTCTGTAATGTACTGTCCTATGGTCTACCTCTTTCATTATAAAGACCAAATGCACTCACAAGAAATGTCCTTTAATTGAGATAATACTGTAGTGCTGGTTATTAGTCCTAACGTTGGTTTAGTTTTAAGACTCGGGTTAAGGTTAAGGTTCAAGTGATGGTTAAATAAAAGGTTCAATATAACATAACATTACATTACCTATCATTTAGTTGACGCATTTATCAAAAGCGACTTCCCATAAGTGCATTCAACCATAATGGTATAAACTCAGAACAGCAAGAATCACATAGAAGAAGTACAAAGCTTCAAATAAGCCAAGCGACAAAGTGCCACATGTTAAAGGTGCCGTAGGTAGGATTGTGAAGATTCAGGATTTAGCTAAAAAATTTGAGCATCGACAACTTCTTAGTCCCTCCCCCCCTTTCCACTAAAGCCCAAAACGGTCTCCTAAGCCCCTCCCCCCACAAGGGAGAATGAATGTGTGTGCATGAGCAGTGATTGACACACAGTTAGACACCCCCCCTGGCCCTGATTGGTGCATCTGAACAGGGAGCTGTGGATTTTTGCAAATCGCACTACAGGCTGTAGGTGGAGCCAGAGGAGTACTTTTAAATTAGTTTTTTTTAAATTACCTGCTTCATGTAGTTCTACTGGAACCATAGACTGTATAATATTAATTGACAGACATGTGTGACGTCACCCATTGGTTTGTGGAGATCTGCTATGAGTCGTCGAGTTTGCCTTTACGGGCGCAGCCATCCTGGTTGCCGATGTGACGATTTTAGACGAGAGGAAGGAGTGAGGGAGGAGCCCTTACACTCTACATTACATTACGTTACACACTTTCACTGGCAGTCACATCATAGCCACGCCCACGCCCTAAAACACCCCCTGCTTTAGTGCCGATTTTAAAATCAATGAGGCCATAATTTGTCCATTAATATTATATAGTCTATGACTGGAACATAGGGTCAGTTTCAGCAAATACGACAGAAAGTTAGTTTTATAAGGCTTACCTACTGCACCTTTAAGTGCCACATGTAATTATTATTTGTTCTTTATAACCATTGTCTTCTTAGCCAAGGTGCAGTCGGAAGAGATGCGTTTTGAGACTGCGGGGGGAAGATGTGTAGATGTTTTAGTTGTCCAGTTAGTTGGCAATAGAGAGCTAGTTCCACCATATAAATGAAAAAAACACAATGTAATGTCACAACATACATTACACTATTATCATAAATGACTGGAAGAAGACAGGAAATGGAGAGAGAGGTGCAACAATAGTCTCCAGTCAGACTAGAAGCCGAGACGTTGCCGTTCATGGTCGGCGTGTTAACCCCTCAGGGGCGCCCCACAGCCAGAGTGTGTTATCCAACTTGCAAAACTTACCATGGGTGATAAATGGCTGCCAGGCCCTACAAATTAAGCAGCTGATGCACTCACAGTAAGTCTAGCTTTCTCTGTAAAAACTGCATTAGATCCTGTATCCAGTGGGTAGACCCTGTTCCAAATCAAATTCCATGAATCCTCATCCATCCCATTGACCTTTAATAAAAGATCAATCAAGCAATTACATTTTCCTTCATATCTGAATGACCAAACCATTTCTGTATTGGTTATGGTAAGAATGTCGTCCAATGTAGTATTGTTTCATGGATGAAGGAACTGGACTAGAATTTTTTTAGCAATGTTTTTTTTTATTCCTGTTTGGCTTTTAAACCAGATCACTACATTTCAACCTTTGATCTTTAACATGCTAAATCTCAGTTGTACATTCGGTACAGTTAAGACTGTATGTATAAAGTTCTTCTGAAGTGCCTTGAAACCCCTGAGGCACTTTGAAAAAGGAAAGAAAGTTCACACTTTCTCAAAGAAGCAAACATCTTAGTGAAGTCATCCATCCGATCCAAACCAGGGTCACTTGCTGCATCACTAATGGGGTCAGTAGAGTCATCATCATGTGACAGGAAGTCACGGTGAAGTCATTACCGGCAGTGATGGAACAATGAGGGCACAGTTGGCCTGAAAGCACTGTGTCTGAAATAGCACACATCCTGTCGCCCCCCACCTCCCAATATCTCCCTGAACTCTCCACCCCTTTCCTTGCCACAAGCCATGACTTTGCATCACGATCAGGACCACAACCATTTTTATTTGTATTTATTCGCTCCTTTCAGACTATCTGAACTCTTGGCTGCAGAAAATAACAGGTTGCAAGGCAGCAAGCAAATGGAGACAATCTCATCCTCAGAGTGTTTGTTTCTGCAAAGCGGCGGGACGAGTCGAAAAGCTGAAAGCGAAGGGTCAGCACTGCAATCACTGAGGCTGCCTTTGACATACATCAGGGGGGGAGGGGGGCAGCTAAAGAGAAAACTTCCCTCGTACCCTTACCCAACCTCTGCTTCATCACTCAGTCTGCTATAAAATATAATGAGGCACACAGCAAACAACACATTTAAATCCAAACAAAAATTTATGTGAATTGACACAAGCGTGCATTTCTCCAGTGCCTCATTTTAGCTGCCTGTAGTTATGGATGTAGAGTGCTAACACAGTTTGTAAACAAAGTCTGGGAGAACTGCTCAAGAGTGGAGACTTAATGAAGACCTATTGAGCAGAAGGTGGTGAGGCCCTGGTTTCGACAAAGGTTTCTTGTCCGCCAACATGGCCCCAGGAGTTAATACGATCCGGCAGAGGCAGACGGTGCTCATTCCCCATCTTTGCTCCCTCCAGCGACTTAATTTATGCAGCATCTTGCAGTGCCGCTGAGCTTGAATAGCAGCCACGACAAGAATTTGAATTTAAGAGTTTGGGGTTAGTTTTCCGAGTTAGAAATCAGGGTATTCTTGCTTGTGCGTGAGTGTGTGTGTGTGTGTGTGTGTGTGTGTGTGTGTGTGTGTGTGTGTGTGTGTGTGTGTGTGTGTGTGTGTGTGGTGCGCCGTGTGTGTGCAGAGGGCTCTGCTCCAGTACATACAGACTAAGGACTTCAATTTGTGGCAGTATGACATGTGTCTCATCCCTGATTTCTGAGATGGGACTTAATTTCTCGTGGTGGTTTCGGAGGGGGAGCGATTCTGACGTCACTCACCTCAGAGGCTTTAACCAACACCCCGCAGAAACAAGGGCAACTGCCTGTGTTATCAGTGTTGGAATGTAACAAAGCACAAATACTTAGACCGGCAAGCCCATGGGCGCAAAGATGGGTGCAGGTGCATTTGCTATTTAAACGACGCGGGCGCTGGACGGGAAATTGTCAACTGCGTCGGTCTTAAACTAGCAAAGACACTTGCGTTGGACTTTGCGCTGCACTGCACCGGGTGCAAGATAGAGCCCTATGTGTTATACATTTCAAATTTTCCTCTCTGTTCACTCCTTCCCATCTCGTGGCGAGAACGGCTCAGTATGGCCCTGTTTCATGCTCCTCTCATCCTGCCTTCTTATCTTATTTCTCCCCCTTCTTTTCTCAGGAGGAAGCAATTTGAAGCAAAAGATGCTTGGTTAAGGGCTACGATGGCTCAGTCTGCTGTGATATGCTGCTTTGCCTTATGAGCTGTCAAGACATGCGGACAGAAATGGGATGGGAGGAGGAATGAAGAAGGGGGGAGGCGAGGGAGAAGACGGAAGGAGCTCAGCCGTGATTTGGGAATAGGATATAGGTGTGAGAAAAAGCTGAGCTAAGTGGCACCCTTCCAAGCGCATCCACATTGAGACACACTAATTAACGAAGCCATAATTAGAGTTAGGTCTGACACGCAGAAAAAGGCTCCCAATCCCTCTTTTTCCTCCACCCCTCCATCCTCCACATCCACATTTGGGTAAATTTGCGCTCATCCGTGGCTACCCGCCATGCTTGTACATTCATGGGCTTTTCATATTTTCAGCAGAAATCCCCTGCACTACTTTTATTTGACATGAGGTACAAACTAATGGAAGGAGGAAAATCATACCTAAACTAGGCCAGAGAATATTCTTCCTAGTCAATACTTCCCCAGTTTCCCCATTACTCATCTACGTTCTCCAAGTTTAGATTATTTTCATGTAAAGAATCGCCACAATTTCATACTTGACTAATGATAGCAAAGATAACTCTACCAGTTGCAGTGCCTGAGGAGGACAAAGCTAAGGTGAATAATGTTATTCCACCGTCACTTCTGCTTGGATATAATCATCAATCACATTGCCTCATAAACATTGTGTGTTCGCACAAAAGATGTGATGTGTTTGTCCTAAATTAGATTGTGCCTCTCTGTCATTTATCAAGTCTTTCTCATATATAAAGGCCACTGTACATAGCGACACACAACAGAAGGGACTCGGAGCTCGGCGCCGTCAAAATGTCCTGCAGCTATGTCCTTCCTTGAATTACATTTCTGGGGGACGTGGGGGAGGGATGAAAAAAATGGCATTGAGTTTCAAAGGACCAACGTTTGTTTAAATAAATTCCCAGCTCCTCTCATGAGAGGAGAGGGCGAGCATCAAAGCATGGTGGCATTGACGTTGAGATAATGTTGGTGTGCATTTCTAGTGAGTGTGTTTTTATGTGTGTGTGTGCTATAGTATGCATGCACGTGGCTGAGCCCCAATAGACCTCAGCTAAACAGTGCTTAAAAACAGCAGGGTCGGGGCCAGAGGGGTGGCCAGGGGTGGCCAATCAGATTCCAGGGTGCCTTGTGCCACCTCTGGCCACCCCTCTGACCCTGCTCATATCCCTCTTGTTAGAAAGTCAATCAAACGACTACAAAGAGATGCATAACGATCACAAAAAGAAACAAAACAACCACAAATAGATGCAAAAGGACCACAAAGAGAAATAAAACTACTACAAAGAGACACAAAACAACCAAAAAGAGACACAATATGACCACAAAGAGAAACAAAACAACCACAAAACAAGAGCAAAAAATCCACAGACACAAAACGAGCCCAAAATAGAAACAAAACAACCACAAAGAGATGCAAAACATCCACAAATTGAACAAAACAACCACAAAGACACCCAAAACAACCACAAAGAGACACAAAATGTTCACAAACAGAAACAAAACAACCACAAAGACACCCAAAACAACCACAAAGAGACACAAAATGTTCACAAAGATAAACAAAACAACCACAAAGAGATGCAAAACGACAGCAAGGAAAAACAAAATAACCAAAGAGGAGCACGACTACAAACAGACACAAAACGACCACAAAGAGATGCGAAATGACCACAAAGATACACACAACGACTACAAACGATACAGCTATCTCATTTAGTCTGGGGGTCGTGTTCCTACAGTATGTAGGAGTGGTGGGAGACCGTTCACGTGTCTCTGTCGATGCTATTTGCAGATACAAATTGCAGCTATTTATCTTAATTCATATTAGAATTTAATGTTGTTCATTTGGCATTAATTTATTACACTGAATAAATTATTTACCAGTGCTAAAATTGGAGTCGTTCCACTCTTTTTACGAATGTGCCCATACTCACCTATTCAAACGTTTTAACCGCCCCTGGAAATGAGAGGAGCGGCAAACTCTCACAGACCAGGAAATTGATCAAATGAAAAGGGGGCACGTTGTTATTTCACATTACCAATTCGCCAGCGCACTGTGAATAAAGATGCATAATCTGGAGTATAATTTATATGCAAAGTACAAACATCCATCCCTCCCTCCCTCTCCCTTTCCCTCTCACATACAACAAACAGAGCACCATGGATAACAAGAATGATTGGTGTGCATTTGCTGCAGCAATAAGACAGAGGGTAGCTTTGTTGTCGGCCAGCCCAGTTGCTCCACCTCCTCCTTGTATCAGCACATCTTGGTCTCTAACTGCTTGGGGCAGGAGGAAGGAGAGAGCTGAGTGTGTGTCATCGCGTCTGGTCACTTTGTGCCACATACCCCGAACCTTGTATGGAGGCCTCAGGAGTGTGTGTGCTCATGCATTGGGAGTCATATGAATGGTTATACTGTACACATGTCACAGCCCCTGGACACTCACCACGATTAGCTGGTCAAATACGAACCTTCAAGCTCAGCACATAGAAAGGTGGAGAGGGGGAAAAAACAACGCAGCTGCTCACTGAATTGAGTTTAAACAGAGAATAATGACAGTTGGCACAGGCAGAGCTGTTTGTTAATGTGAATGTGTGTGTGAGTGTTTGAAGGGGAGAGGAGGGGAGGTGGGGTGGGGGGGGTTTGGAGCAGAGCAAGAGATGACTATCAGCCAGGCAGTTTAGGTAGCTGCTTCCTGTTTGCTGATGTGGCCCCCGTGATTCAATTGGCCGGGCTGCTGAGTGACTGCAGGGCTACTGGCTCTCTGGTTGGTCAGCGGGGCTCTGCTGCAGCACGACAACGCCATCCTGTGGAGAGCGGGTGAAGTGCAGCTGGAAGATGAACGGACGCTGACCCTGCAGCAGCTCCAGATGCAGCCTGTGGGACTGAGCAGACATAGGAATTGTGACTGCTGCTGGTTTTATTTTAGCATGTATTTGTCTTAGACAGCTTCCCCCGAGGACCACCCTGCTCCGCATTCACTCAACTGGTTGAGTATCGGGAAACAGCCCCAGCCTCTTAATGTAGAAATCCATCTTCTTTACTGTGAGAGTGAAACGCATGTCAATGTCAAGAAAAGGGAAACGTCATATTTTCTCAATCTGTTCGGCAGGCTGAACATGACAAATGTTAGTGACATCAGTAGTTCTTATCATTTTAATAGGAAATCAGTCAGTAGGCACTATCAAAAGTTGTTTGGTAACACGGTGGTGCACATAATAATCTCCAAGTTCCCTTATCTGGTCAATAGTTGTATGAAACTTAATGTAAAATGTACTCTAAAATTAGAAAAGCGGAAAGAGTTCGCCCTCCCTGCAATGAGTTCAGGATGTACCGCTTCCTCAGTGCTCCTGACATTAATATTCTCAGACGGGCGTGCTCACTGAGATCCAATTCCCAAAGCACACGGCCCCCCGCTGACACGCTGTTACCAGCACCTACAGTAGATGGCGACAGATGTCTGAGGCAGGAACGTTAAGAGCCTCTCAGCGGGGTGGTCTGTTTGAGTAAATGCAGTCAGATCCTGCCACGCTTTCTGCTCTCCGAGAAGGAAAGGAGGTCTCCTTTAGATCCCACACTCACAGATGTAAAATATTTCCACTGAGTCCTAATGTGGTCAGAGCCATGACAGGCCAAACAATCCTGATTATTACTGTTTGAGACATAAAATAAATTATAAAAAAGACACTTGACAGACACCTGGTCTGTGGACACATTGACTGTTATCGATTCCACCTGTGACCATGTCTGATAATAGTAGAGGGATGCAGTGGGATTTTTTTCTGGGACAGAAAGGTTACAGCTGTAAAATATTTGTACCCTAATGTGGAGTAGGCGAGTTTGCTGGAGGGATGTGGGATAGAAAATGAATGTTATAGTATTCGATTCCGGATGTAACTTTTGTCCCCTTGTGCCATTAATTTGATGTTTTGCTAACTGTCTTTTGTTTTTGTTAGTACAACGAGGGAGAGAAATTCAAGCTGCAGTGGGTAAAAAGAAAAAACAAAAAGCCAGAATTAGAAGTAAAATGTGACCTCTTCCTCTCCCCTCTTTGTCGCTGGAGCGATGCATGTGCAGAACAGCCAATAGGAACGCTCTCTCTCGCTCTGACTCTCTGAAATGACCTGTGATTGGCCAAGGTCTCCCGTCACGGGCTAGATTTTCTAAAGCCTGAAAACAGAGCAAAGGAAAAATGCAGAAGTGTAGTTTTCTCTCAAACCACTTCAATTACAATATGTTGACATAATATTATGGAATATTTGACCAACAATGCCAAAAATAAAAGTGCCTACCACAGCTTTAAGGGAAACTGTAAATAATTAAACTCTTAAGCAATTCTTGCATAGCTTAAAAAGTGCTGAAATCACTCTTTTATTTAGAGATTGGATAAAAATACTATGTATAATGTGAGAATTATAACTCGACTTTGCATTTTCTCTCCGCTGCAGGGTTATAAAATCTTTAACAATTTTTTGTTTTTTGCAGCACAAAACTTTGCTGTTTTGGTTCTTTTTTTTTGGCCACACTAGTCAGGTTGGCTGTTTTCAGTGAAAAACTATTTCAATCAGGAGAGACTTCGTTACAGATATGCAAAGATTTATTGTACATATGCATAATATGAAATGTACAGTCTTTGAAGATTAATCTCCATCGTTATAAAATAATTTTAAAGGGGTAGAGAAGCCAAGACATATCCCCCGATGGAGTCTAGACACTGGTGGCGGCAGCGAAGGAGCCCGAAGACCAGACCAAAGGAGTCGATGGAGTGTTCTGCTGGAGGAAAACCAGGGTGCCGCGGGAGATGATGACTGGAGGTGCAACCCTCACGCTATGCCTGAAATGACAACTGACAGCAGCAAAGAGAGAAACAGATTTAAAGCAGGGATGTAATGCTGTGATTGGATTGTGAATTTCGTGGCCAATTCTGGTTGGTTTACTGAAAAGTGAACGCCTCTAAACAGCTGAATAGATTTAGGAAGAGAGAGAGATGATTGAAGTTGAAGTCTTCCTGAAAGAATTTGCGCTGAGCTTCATATGTGAAATGTATGTTACCTGCCCAGCACAACACTAATTTGATTTAGGAGCTAAAGAGCCAGATGTCTTTCTCACTCCAAATGAATGCTAATATTGCTCTGTATCTGCTTGATTTAGTCATAAATGTTTAATTTTTTTGTTTCAAATGAACCCTCTGATCCAAACACTGAGGATTGATTACAGCTTCTGCATCTCTACTTTAAATGTGTGATGACTTCAAAAAGACTTTCACTCCTAAAGAACTTAATAAGTGCACTCCATTTGCACAATCTTCTGATATTTTATAGACGTTACGAAATATTTCCATGCCGGTTACAATCAAACTGCAGCACCCCATCGAGACCTTCCCCTGACACAGCCCTGCTGATTGTGGCGCTGACACTCCAGTTGACACAGAGTTCATTGTTACTTTGTTTATTTGACAATTACACAGGGCTGCTCATTGTTCCTCCCACAGTGTCATTTGTCTCCCATAACACTGCCTTATGCTAATTCTTCCCTGCATGGATACAGCAGTGCCAGACATCAGAGCTGTCATTCTTGGGATTGACAGCTCCAGAACACGTGCTCCATGGTTTGTCATCTCCTGGTTCTTTTCTGACACGCTGCTCGTGTTTATGCTTCACTCCAGAGATGAAACTGAGTTCCTCAGAGTTGCAAACATGGCTTAGATATTTATTGTGTGAGAAGAACACACACAATTATACAAAATATAAAAAAACAGTATTTTAAAAGCACCAAGGGACCCCAACAACAACAACAACCATTGACACTGACAAATAAAGAAAGCAACTGTTTCCTTAAGATTGTGAAAAAGATCATTAAGCAGCAAAAATACTAGAGAAGTTGTTTCAGGGCCTTTCATTATTGGCGCCATGTATAACTTCCAGTTCCAGCTTCGGTTTTCTTACTAAACACATAATGTGTTGCATTTTTAAATTCATAATAACGTTTCTGTCGTAAGACTAAAACTTGAATGAAATCAAAATCAGGTGCCAAAAGGAACACTGAGCACCACTAATGGTCAAACATAGTACCTCCAACCCCCCGGGCGTCTTCGCTACGTTCCAGATGCGCGGTGGCCCCCGCGAGCAATCACAGCCATTCAAGTCAATGCATGATATTCCACCATTCCTCTCCGCTCCGCTAAAGACACGCGCCATCTATTTTCACGCGAGCTGCGGGCCGATCGGACAGCCGGGGCAGGAAGTGAAAGGCAATTTAACAAAAGGCACCCCCCACTATCGTGTATGTCTCCTCTACAACACCACGGACAACGAGAGATTCATCTTGGAGAAGGGAAATAGACATCACAGAAAAGAGAAGGCTTGGAGTTTAACTGTAGGAGTGCCTGGAATCGAAGGTAGACACTCAACACATTCTCACTCCCATCGCGTAAAATACGAACGCTTGGTCAGGTGCCTTTGGCATTGTTATTGACGCTAAAAGTCTCCTTCTCCAACTTTTGACGAAGTTAGGTTAAGGAAAAGGTCGTGGGTGGGCTTATGTTTCCATGACACGCAGGAAGAACGGGATGGTTGGGTTTAGTAAAAGAAGAACGGGACGGTTGGGTTTAGGAAACATGACATGCGGGACACGATCCCTGGTCTCTGGGGTGAAAGTCCTTTGTTGTTTGACCCATCCACCACCCCAACCAACCTCCATATGCGGATTTTCGGTCTTTCATACTACTCGCTACCGTAGTCGCTCTTTGTGCTACGTCATCTTCAAACCCTGTGTAGCTGCTGCTCTCCCTGGTGCGTTCTACAAACACGCTGAAGAGTGCTTTTTGCACAAAACCGGAACACAGCACAGATGTGCCCAGTGGAAAATTGGATTAAGTCTCACTCTCTTTCTAACTGCTAGGTTAGGTCAAACAAGGTAATACAATTTTCATCATCGCTTGAGAAATTTTTCGGATCTACATAATTTCCAAGCAGACCTCAGAGCAGTGAAAGGCAATTTTGCAGCAGCACTTTGACAACTTTTCATCAAAGTTTCTCCTGCTGCCCATGGGCTCATTCTCTGACTCATAGTGCAGCAACAGTATCAAGCTCTAACCTCTCTGTCACACCCACGATAAGGGGATTCATAAAGGTGCAGTCATTTTCTACTGTCTGAGCCCAGTTTCTTCAGTTTAATGATGAATACACATCAAGTGGGGACTAGGCATCAAACCAACAGTTAGGGTTTATAAAAAATAAAATTCTGACTCGTACATAGTATATCATTTCTTAACCTTGACAAACGGGAATGGGAATCTTAGTGCTGTATTTGTATTTGTGTTGTAGTACTCAAGATCAGTGTTGGTCTGGAGACCGGTCTCAAGACCACTTTTTGAAGGTCTCGGCCTCGTCTCGGAACCGACCACATTTTTACTCGGTCTTGTTTCGGTCTCAGATAAAGAGGACTCACGATTTTATTTCAAGACCGGTTTAAGACCTAAACTGCCTTTTGATTATTTTATTAAGGCATTTCTAATGATACACTCGCTCTCAACCCCTCAGAGTCTTGGTCTTGTCTCGGTCTCGATACAATCTGGTCTTGGTGATGACTTGATCTCGGTTTAGGTGGTCTTGACTGCAACACTGGTATTTGCCACTTGAAATCTGTTAGGGATGCCATTTTCCAAACTTAAATCTGCCACAATTCCCATTTGAAGTCAAAGCACAAGTTCTCAGTGTGATCATTGCTTAGCCTTGAGCTTGTATCAGCCTCTTCATGGGTTCCAGCCAATATGCCCAATTCCCCCCCTTACCCAAAAATCTGTCAACACCAGCTGGAGTCATTAGCCCAACTCCTCCCTGGGTAAGCAAGTGCCACTCCTCCCTCATATCCTCGTAAGCCAACGGGGACAGATGTTCATTACGAGCCCATTTCCATATTAGCAATGGGCCAGAGTTAGCAGAGTACATAGCTGCCTATTGTCTTCTATGGCATTGGCATTTATTCATAGAGTGAACAAGTTAATGGGACAAATGTATTCAGTGGTCACCTGCTGGCAGATCCTGGGTCAGAGCAATATGCCAAATGTATCTGTGAGATTATGGCAGACCGTGAAATGATTAGGCCCATTAGCAGCTGATGGTCATGGGTACTCAGCCCAGTGAATTGATGATCAGTGACATTTTTGAGGTTGCATCTAGTTTAAAGGTGCCCTGCCACACAAAACCGTTTTTACTTGTATTTTTTTAAAATATGTTAGGTCCATATGTGTTTGTGTTATGTCGTGAATGTGAAAATGAACTGCTACCTCCTCTGTCAGCTCTAGCCACTGAAAAGAAATAAGCGGAGAAATCGGGCCAATTACAAAAGCTGGTCAGTCTGACATGGTGTTACCTGAGCTCATTACTATTCATGAGCTCTCCCAGTTGCACTGGGTAAAGGATGCTGATAGCCAGGCTCTCATTGGCTAGCTGTTAGCCAATCAGAGTCAAGCAGCTTAGCTCATTGAATATTAATGAGAACTGGTACAAATCGAGCTGAGTCTTCCTGCAGGCTTTCTATACCACTCTAGAACGGCTTGAAACAAGGTAACCAAGGCATTTTTCCACAAATAAATGTTAAAGAGTCCATGGTAGAACATCAGACATTACCACAAAGTAATGAAATACGTGTGGCAGGGCACCTTTAATACTTACTAGGGGTGTTGAAATGAATCATTGCATCGATGCATCGCGATGCGGATCTGGACGATTCTGCATCGATGCAGTGACAGACCATAATCGATTATTGCCTACTGATGTTACTTGTTGATGTCCCGGTCGCTGCTTTTTTTGCTTTTGCCTTTTGTCTGTTGACTGCTGTGTTCAGACTTCGCTACAAGAGCAGTGCAAGAATGGTTGGATATTTACAGCAGGAGACTTGAGGCAGAGGTACAGTGCAGACCAAACAGGTGTTTAGTTCACCAACAACTAACTGGCAGCCTTTTATAGCCTGCCACTGACATTACGTCGACCCTACCACACCACAAGGGAAATCTAAAATGTACTTAGAGTGGCTATATGTAACTTTCAATTTGTGTTGATTCTAGCGGCCGCTTTACAATTAGGCCTATAAAAAGAAATCTCCTGCTTCCTTTTACCTGGCTCAAAAGGCTGGACACTAACACAGGATTTTCCGGTGTTACAAAGAAATCTGTGACCCGTCAGAATGTGTTACTGTAGCGCCGTCTACCTGTCGCAAATCATTCTGTGACTTTGCGGGAAAAAATTGGACCCGGTCAGATGCCTTGCTAAAAACTATATAAAAATGGCGTTTAGTCATTTAAGACCATTGCATGAAAGATGACAGAGCTTCAGAAACATTAAATAGTTACATATAGTCACTTTAACCTAAACAATTATACAAACTACAATAAACACATAAAATACATTTCTACTTCCCTAAACTGTTATTAATCTCAATTTACTTTGCATTATGTTACCTAGTACAATCAAACATAGTTAGCCTGAACAACTAATCAAAGTACTCCTTAACACCCCTTCGCTAATTGAGACATGGTATCTCCCGGAACCTTTAAAATGGGGCTTGATAGCCTGGGGACTCCATTAGCCAGAACACCCTGGAGAGGAGACACAGCAGAGGGGAGTGACTTGAACAAACATTTTACTTTTGCACAATCAGCAACGGTTAACCTGCATTCAGTTCATCAGGCGCAGATTATACTAGTGATGGCGAAATGAAGCCTGAATCCAGCAAAGTGGTTCGCAAAAGCAGGAGGGGCAGTTTTGGTGACTATTCTAAAACTGGTATGTGGCAATGGTTTAACTGTGCTGAGGGCCGTGACTGTGCGTGTGTAGATAATAGATGTATAATAAAACCGTGTAGATTCAAACCACTTTTTGAACCAGTCACGCAGAACGGACGGGCAGCGAGGCTTGGGATGTCATCTATGACGTCATTTGTCTAAAACGACACAAGCCTCGATATGCGCTTCACGGGAAACTTCCAGGATTTCTCGAAACACGCTTCAAAGCCTCGGAACAGAACGTTACATCATTAGATTATACCACAGTGCGCATGTTTAGGTAACCAAACTAGCATACCGAGTGCATGTGTTTCTTTTTGACAGGGCTGGCCTCCAATCAACACCAGTTGCAACCTCCACTAGACAGTTAATATATTTCAATCAACATTCAAAACTTTGAGTTTGTGCCTTATTTCATTTACCAGTAACATAATATGAGCTACAGCATACTGATGCTGAAAAATATAAGTAATGAAGAGGACCTTCATTACAAGCAGATACAATAAAAAGGGGAGTTCATACATATCTGACTGCTTGAATTTGTTGATGAAAACCATGTGTAGCAACATATATTGATATCGAGGAGGTGACGCGTTGTAATGCGTCATGATATCGAGTCGAGACAACAGTGAAGAGTCGCACCCCTAATACTTACAGAGCCAGAAGGCTGCATGTATATCATCTAAATGACTCATCCTGTTTTCATGTCACATTCCAGTCACAATTATTCACACTAATAGAGTTCTACTCCAGGGCTGCTTGATACGATGGAACATTTATCACCCTAATGATTTTCATATCAGTCAATATTAATATATATTCCCTTAGGGTAAAATCCACTATAGCAGTAGATTCAAAACCTAGGGCTGCAAAAACTATGCGAAAATAAACAAAAATCCAGTGTTTATCCAGGGAGCTTACATTTGGGGACATTAAATAAAATCCCTTTTGTTATTAAAGAAAACAACATGCCTGATATGTGTCTTAATGGGGGAGAAAGCCCATAATAATGATACTGTAGTTTGTTGCTGGGTGTTTTTCCTGAGAGCCTCCCTACTTGTTCCAGGGGACTGGTCTAATTGCTGGTGATTGAGACTGCATATGTTTGATGTTTGAGCTGCAAAGATGAATCCATTAACTGTCAACTATTAAATTAATCGGCAACTATTTTTGATAATCAATTAATCGGTTTGAGTCATTTTTAGAAAACAAAATGTCTGATTCCAGCTTGTTAAATGTGAATATGTTCTAGTTTCTTCTCTCCTCTGTGACAGTAAACTGAATATCTTTGAGTTTTGGACAAAACAAGACATTTGAGGA
This sequence comes from Sander lucioperca, assembly GCF_008315115.2. Classification (NCBI taxonomy): domain Eukaryota; kingdom Metazoa; phylum Chordata; class Actinopteri; order Perciformes; family Percidae; genus Sander; species Sander lucioperca. The sequence continues at coordinate 24,953,015 of NC_050174.1, forward strand.
CGTCATCTTGGGCTTTGAAAAACACGTTTTACCATTTCCTGACTACTAATCAAATAATCAACATATAAATCAACAATAAACATAATGGTTAGTTGCAGCCCTGCTTGCAGTCTGCATGCTTAACAAAAGAAATATAGAGGTATGGTCTGCTGAAATGAAGCAACTGGCCAGTGCAAACATCTACATTTTAACTGTAGAGTGTGTAGCTGTAAATATGACCCCATGTTTTCTCTTGCTTTTCTCAGCATGTATGTACAATACTACGGAGAGGATTAGGGCCACATGTGAAAAAATGTATTCTGACTTTAAAGTCAGAATTTTGAGTTTAAAGACAGAATTCTGCGAATGAAGTCAGAATTCTGACTTTAAACTTAGAACTTAAATACATTTTTTTCACATGTGGCCCTAAACCTCTTCCGTACAGAACACTACTGGGCAGGGTAGGCTGGAATGAAAGACCAGAGCAACAGGAAGTCACTGAGGTTTGATACTCAGTAAGGAGACACAAGCGTTCAGACAGTCCTGCTCTGTCCATATCACTCAGCAGGAGGATCCAGTGCACCAAAGGAGTTGATCTGTGAGTTTGGATGGGGCCGGTGCTCGTCTCTGCCCCAGAGAGAAGGCCCTTGTTCCTGGGCGGCTGATGAGAGCTGGCCTGCTGACAGAGGGCCCTCTGATGGAGGAAGATGCTATTGTGTGTGGGAGCTCTACAACGCAGAAGAGTCACTTCCTCTGACTAATGTTTCATGCAGCGCTCCCTGCACTGCCTGGCACTGCTCTGTCTATACACAATATATCAGATAATGCAGCAGAGCTTGTCACACGCATGTGTTCCAGGATGTATGCTTTGCAGAGTGTTTCTATGCACCCATGTGGCACTAACTCAATTTCTTTATGGGAATGCGTCCTTGCACGTGCGTCAGTTTGTTTACCACGCTGCCCTCTGTGGGATTTTCTATCTCCATGAGTGGTTGTTATAGCTCCACAGGGGACATTCGCTCTTGTCTGCACAGATAAACGTTAAGAGACTCGTCTCAAAGTGAGTATATTATCAATAGTGTGGTGCAAAGGAATGTTTTGTGTCTACATGTATATAAGCCTGAACTCCCAAAAGGCAATATGAACTGTAGGCAGTTACCAAGGAAGGAGGCACTGTGGTAGATTTCTTGTTACACACTGAAAGAAAAAATATATTTGTCTTTAAGCTCACTTAAAGGCAGGGTTGGTAACTAGTTCCAATATAGTATATAATATATATTTATACTTTTTATATATTGTTTGAAATGGTCTTTTCACTCCGACAGCAATACATTACTTATGGACTCTGAAAAAGGAGTGACAAAGATTTGTTATCTGTAGCTGCTGTGATATAAAAATGCCCACCAATCACTGCCTCGCAGTCTGCTTGAAAAGAACCAATGAAATGCCTCCTTGCCCCGCTGCGCATACTCTACCCCTCCGGTGTACGAGCCTGAGCTCAATGCACGTTGTCGCCGCATACAGCTAACAGTAGTCATGTTTGTTTTAAAGATTTGGTATGATAATATTAAAGGGGTTCCGCAGGGTCTTAAAAAGTCTTAAAAAGTCTAAAATTGGGCCCTGGTAGAGCGGGCGCCCATATATAGAGGTTTACTCCTTGATGCAGCGGCCACAGGTTCAACTCCGACCTGCCGCCCTTTGCTGCAGGTCATTTCCCTTCTCTCTCCCCTTTCAAGTCTAAGCTGTCCTATCCAAATAAAGGCCTACAAATGCAAAAAAAATAATCTTTAAAAAAAAAAAAAAGTTTGACATTTTTTGGCCTTAAAAAGACCCAGAGGAGATGCTACATTCAAATCTTGATTGCTTTTCCAACACTTACCAACTGTGCCTTTAAAAAAAGACAGAGAAAGACAAAAATAGTAAAGCTACTCAGTCATAGAGCACATAATACATTAAACAAAGTATAAAATCATCCATACCCTTAACATAATCATACAAGCATAAAACAGATGGGTAAAACAAAACCCAACACATAAGAACACTACAGATTAAACACTAGCAGCTGTAGAGAAATGAACAGCAACATCTTAACAACCCACTAGATAATGTGCTTCAAGTGCAATAAAAACATCTGCCCTATTGGCCAATTGTTTATCCTGCCGTTTGGCCTGCAGTACTATGTTTGTAGTGTTAAGGAGATGGACAGCTTAAGGATATGTGCTTAACGGGGACCTGATTCTGGTCTTAATACTTCTTAGTCTTTTGTGAGAAACAACGGAATTCAAATAATTGTTGTAGTCTTGTATTGAGTCAAAAAAACATCTGATAGCATGTACTTGTTTCTAAATGTAGCTCATTTTTTAACCTTTTACCAACCACCAACCTAGAGCTTTGAATCTCTGCAGAACCTTATTGGGCCCAGCCGGGCTGTAATTTCTCAAAGAGCATTAATTGGCTCAGGTCTGTGCAAATCTCCCGCTGTTTTCTTCTATTTTTAATACCTTATACCACACCCTAAAGCTATAGTGCGTAGTTTCTGCTGCCCCCATGAGGAATTCTAAGTAATGACAACAAAACTGTCGGCGCATCCACATGATACAAGCCTTCCGTGACTGCAAAACATGCAATATGTATTGATAGATTAGAGTTCAAAGCATATCATTCATTTTCTTGCCGAGAGCTAGATAAGAAGATACCACTCTGTATCTGTATGGTAAATATCCGTCAGTGGCTTGTTAGCTTAGCTTAGCTTGTTAAATACTGAGCTTTAAAGGTGCTGTAAGGGGCATTTTGTTTTGTAATTTGTAATTTATTTCACTCTTTCTCCACAACATGACATCATGACTTCACATAAACATACACGGCCACTTTCTTAAGCCAAGTGGCGTGTTATCTGTACGCATTTTGAGCTATCCGCTTGTGTATGGCGTGTATGTTTACGACATACACGCCACTTGGCGTGTTATTGCGAGAAGAAAGCTATGGTTTGGTTTAGGAAACGTGACACGTGGGTTGGGTTTAGGAAAAGAACAATGGGGTTGGATTTAGTAAAAGAAGAAAGCAATGGTTGAGTTTAGGAAACGTGACACGAAGGAAACGTGCAGACTGATGAAAGTAAGATACTGTATCTGTGTACACGTGTTTTCAAAGTTAGAGATTGAAAGAAACACAATTTTCTAGCGTCAATTGCCCTGGCACGGTTGGTCGGAATAAATAAATAAATAAATATATATATATATGTTCATATAACCCTTTCAAGATACACTGAATGATAGTATAGTATACTCATCAATAGGGATGGACGATTAATCGAAAATGTATCGAAATTCTGAAGATGTTATCGACGTATTTTTCCCATGATGATAATTTCGATAATTTATTCCAGTTGATAGGCCTACTTTCTCCTTAAAAACATTCTACTGCGTGTGCAGGGTCCGAAATTAACATTCGCCATTCGCCAAATGTGGGGGCGGGCCGACACTCACACACACAAACACTGTCAAACACACCAGCCACCAGCCGCTACCTTCTGTTTACTGATAGCTAGAGCATTTAACTCAGGCTAATTAATTAGCTAGTAAGTGGCAAATTTTGCCAGCCAGCCTTCTAAAAGAAAGCACAATGAAATTAAATGTTAACCGATCATTAACTGTTGACCGACAAGCAGGAAACAGAGTCTCAGTTCACCCATCCGGGAGGCTCTGACGCACTTTCCGCACACCATGTCCGTGGACAGCTGTAGGCTTGAACCGGTGTTGATGCTTGTGTTGTGTTTGCACACAGTCCAAATCAAAGTTGCAGCGCCTGGTACAGACTGCTATGAAGGTGATGGGGAGGACTGATAAGCTCTCCCTTCAGTCCATCTATGAGCAGTCTGTACTTAGGCAGGCGCGGAGAGTATTGTTGGACCTGTCCCACATCCTTCAAATGGAATACAAGCTCTTGCCTTCTGGTAGAAGGTACAGAATCCCTAAGACTAAATTGAACCGTTTTAAATATTCCTTCGTACCAGTCTCCATCAAAATTTTAAATCAAAATTTTAAATAGATTTGTACGATTTGTAATGATAGGCCTGAGAAGTGTGCAATTTTTTTTTACGTGTATTTATTGTCTGTAATGGCAGCTACTACTATGCACTACGCACTCTTGAGTCCATGACAAATTTCCCCTAGGGGACAATAAAGTAGATTCTATTCTATTCTTTGTACATTGTCGGACACATGCAGCCACTGTCCTAAAACCGCTTGCGGGGCTGACACAAGTCCACAGCAGCCCACAGCGTGTATGTTCTGCCTGTCTCCACCGCCTCCACCTGCAGGTTGTCAGCTGTGTGTCTGCCTGGTATACTCTCAGACGGCTGATTTAACTCGCCAGTCCTCATCAATATAGTTTCATGTGTCACATACTAGCTCTCCACAAGCAGAAAAAAGAGGAGCTTAAAACCCAACTTGCTGGTTCAAATTTAGGACTAACAAGTTAATTAGCAGTTAAGATATAGATTGTAAAGCCTATTTACATTTTTATCACACAAAAGACGTTTTATAAAACTTTATACAAAAAAATTTAAAAATGCAGTGTCCGTTGTCGAATCACAATTTTTTAAAATGTATTGTTCATTTATCGTTATCGAAGTAAAATGTGCAATTAATCGCACAAATTAATTTTAGGTCATATCGTGCAGCCCTTCTCATCAACCTACAACCAATACTGTCTTGGTTCCTGGAAAGTCTCCAATGTGTTAATGCAAGCCAACAACATGGCTACTTTCCTGCTTCAGTCTTTTGAACAGTTGAATCTGTATGAAGGATTTCTCTTTTCTATTGAAAAGGTGAAAACAATCTCAGACGTAAGGCTAGACATGGCTTGTTAAGATGATAATTTTTTCAGTACATGTTGAAACCTGGCAACGCTATACTAAGTGAACAGCTGACAATGGATTATTGGTGGTAATGGCTGCATTTCTGGCATTTTATCATCCCATCTGTTACTGAGCATGTGGCCTAGTATTTTTCAAACACACACACACACACACACACATACACAGGAGTAGATGCATGCACACAAATACATTCAGCTTGCATTAAAGTGGACTTATTATGCTTTTACGTATTTTCTGTCATACATACAATGTTATGTTGGATTTTTATGTTAAACGTGGCCAAAACCTTTTTGTTTTGGAGAAATCCCCGTGAGCTAAAATGTTCAGATTTCCAACTGTTCTGAACACTCAGGTTTCAACAGTTTTTTTCTACTCTCAGCTAAGTATTACACAACTCTAAGCCGGTCTTGTATGATTGGTTATCTGCTCCAGGTAGGCAGGACTGGAGTGTTTTTTTAAGCTACTGCGGTGTTAACGTTGTCGCATGTCACTACATGCTAACAGCAGTAAAACGTCATCTTGGCTGCCAGTGTTGTTAAATCCTCTCCAATTCCGAGTCACATTACTTCTGAAGCATTTTCTGTTCATGAAGTATTTGGTTTAAAAGCCTTTATCTGCGATTTTTGACTGTAGAAAATGCTGCTATATTCTATTAGTGTCCACTGCTAACTATAGTAGCTACATGGCTAAGTTAAACAATGTCATCTGGGCTGCCAATATTGTTAAATTCTCCCCAATTCTGGGTCACATTACTGCTGAAACATGTCCGATTGGGTAGTGTTTGGTTCAGAAGCCTTTATCAATTTTTGCCGGTAGAGAGTGCTGCTTCGTTCCATTACAATTTAACGTTAGCATACTGCTAACGATAAAGTAACTGCATGCTAAAGCAACATAATCTTGGCGGACAATCCTGGTCATTTCTCCCCAAATTCCGGTCACCTAACCCATGGGACATGTCCAGTTGTGTAAACATTTGTTTAGAAGCCTTTATTGGTGATTTTTTATGGTACAAAGTCCTGCTATGGGCAGTATGAGAAAAATAAAGTGTTGTTTTTTTTTTAACATTAAAGCATGTAAACAGGTTCTAGTGCAAACACAAAATGCAAGTTTTATCCTGAAAATGCTATATACATGTAATAGTTGCCCTTTAACCCAAATGCACAAACCCAGACAGGTGGACAAACACAAACGTGCACACATCTGTCAACTGCGCAAACATGCGTCCACACACACACTACAGATAACAGCCTACACCTGATCCCTTTACTACACATTTTATAATAATTTACATATAATTTAACACATATCCATGAACATACTGCACCAGCAAACACAGCACACTCATGCATACATCATGCATTCTGCTACATGGGTGCACACCAACGATATTCTGTTACAGATCACATAGACACACACGCACACACACACACACACACACACACACACACACACACATGCACACGTGCACGCACACGCACACACGCACACGCACGCACACACACACACACACACACACATGCACACACACACACACACACACACACAGCTCTTGATCTTTACACTCTACTGTAAAGACTATGGACATAAACATAATACTATATATGAATGCATATACATTCATGCAGACACTAACACACCCACGCTAGTCCTATAAAAGCCCTTATGACTTTGATGAATGGATTTTGGATATTATATCCGTTTAGGTGGGTACAGAAATGGGGTACTGTAGGTCACTAGGGAAGGACACCCAAACACAAACACACACATACAGCCTACATCTAAACTGACAAGTAAAGATTTATCAACAATGTTACATGTCCTATAGTTGCATGCGTGCATGCAGAAATGTATAAATACACACACAGGGATCCTGTCTCTGCCTGGGGAAGCCCAGTCTTTGCTATGATTAATAGGGGTTGTGTGGCTCCCACTTTTTACCTCATATACTATCTATGTGCTGAAGCTGGAAAAATAAGCAAGCGGTCAGCTTACATGACACTGACAAGAAAAACTCCCTGGCTGACAGGCCAGCCTGCATACAGTATGAGCACGATAACACTTAGCATGCAATGTTCTAGGTTCAGCAAGCCTTGCAGCCAGGAATAAAGGCTAATTTGAAACAAGACGTATTACCCTTTGCTTGTACAGCATTGGCCCAGATTAGTACTGTTGCATCTACCTTAGTAATGCAATATTGATGGTTTTCTTTTTTTAAAGTCCAACCCGCTACTCTGTACCTCTATAGTGATATACAACTTCTCACTTTCTTTTCTTTATCTGAATGCACAAAGTTAAAAATCTCTAAACGGTGAAGCCCATCATTAAACTTCACCTCCGCCAACTCTTACTCATCGCTGTGGGCCTGTCAATGCTAGCAAGTAATCAAGCTAGTAAGTACGTTGCTCATTAGCTAATATTATGTGAATAATGGCGTTTTTCCATTACATGGTACCTGCTCGACTCGCCTCGCCTCGACTCGACACACTGTGCGTCCGTTTTCCATCGATGCACACACCAGCGCACAAGTATAAACATCAGGCCACTTGAGTTTGTTTTACAGTTCTGTGGAGGCTCCACGCAGAGCTTTCGCCGTAGCCTGTGTAGCCTATGTAAAAGTGGCCTGATGTTTATACTTGTGCGCTGGTGTGTGCATGGAGCCGGCCATGTGTGTGTGTAGTTAGGCTACGGCGAAAGCTCTGCCGGAGCCTCCGCAGAACTGTAAACAAGCGGCACCGCAGTAAACTACTGTGACCTAACGTACACACACACAGAACCGTACACACACACAGAACGTCGAAGGTGTGTGTTGCCAGAAGACACATTTAGTTTCAAATTAAGCTGGAGGCAGCAAAAAAAAAAAACAGCTGGCTAAACTGTTTAAAAATAGCGGGTTTGTTCAGGACACCCCCGTCTGTCGCTTTCACGTCACCTTTTCGGCTCGCCTCAGCTCGCTTGGAACCTCGACTGAGGAGGTACTAAAAAAAGTACCTGTTAGCAGGTACCAGGTACTTTTTTCGTAATGGAAAACCAAAAAAGGCGAGTAGAGTCGAGGCGAGTCGAGCTGGTACCATGTAATGGAAAAGCGCCATAAATAACCTTTGATATTTTCAATTCATGTAACTCAGTGCCAAACAGACTGTGCTCCTTTTTGTTTTTATCTGTAATCTTGGAGGCACGGGACATATAAAAGAGGAATCCAATAAACTGCATTAATGACCCTCCTCTGTTCCCTAGACATATATTTATCCAGAGCAGGTAAAAGCCAAACTCACTGATTATGCACATTTTTTGGCAAATCATTGCAAACTGTGCCATCATTTGCATAAAGCTAAAAAAAGTAACTTTTTTGTCGCTGCTCAGTCCTATTCTGCCTGAAATACCACAATGCCATTCAAAGCAATTTACTATGAAATATGGGCGACTAGGGCATCATGCTGCAGTCAGTGGATTCTCAAGGTAACAGTTTTAGCAACACCAGCTGCTCTGGGAGGCAGTAATTAGACACAGTGGCATTTGTTTTTGCTAATGTGATGTTTACTATGGGCACCATCTTAGTTTAGCATATAAGCGTACTAACATTTGATAATTAGCAATAGACTCAAAGAAGAGCTCAGGTTGATTGGAATGTCATTAATTTTAAGTGAAGGGATCAACACAGTACATTACAATCGGAGACATGGATGTCTGTGCCAAATATTATAGTCTGGACCAAAGAGGTGAACCAACAGACAGACCGAGAAGCATTAGGAAAGGGCTCATTTTATTATTGTTGTGAATGGGCAGTGTACCAAACACCAAGCCCTTTGACAGACACACAGTAAGATCTAAAGAAAAAGCATGACAGACAGATGTTTCTGTCTCATTATTAAATGTGACATAGTATAAACACAAAAGAAAGATAGGACAGAGACAGATGAAAGACATTGGTTTAAATGTAATAATGTGACTGATTTAAACCCATATTGCCACAGCTGCTTAGGCTATTAGTGTTAACAAATCTGAATTCATTGTAGAGACAGTTCAAGGGTTCAGGAGACAAAAAAAAGACAGGGTCTATTTTTTGATTGATTCCCAAGCCTAACACATTGGGAGAGCTCTGTGGAGAATAAGCAGTGGAGCAACTCTCCACCAGCATCCAATCGCTGACTTACAGCCAGATCTAAGCAGAAAGCATGGCTGCACTCATGTTTTCTCTGGGATTTCCAAACTGTCAAAGGAACCTATTGAACCTTCCACTGACCAGGCAGTGAGATCATAAACCTGTAGTCAAAAGTGCAAGCATTTCCAATCGCTGTGACATAAACTTTTACCGTCACAGTTGCTTATGAGGGCCCAGAGAATATTTTCTTACTGGTACTTCTTGGTTGTCTGCCCTAGTTTTGTGATTCCATGGTTCCATTTTGGTATTTTTATTGGATGTACAGAGGACATATTTTCACTCGGGTCCAGGTGTTTGGCAACTAAGCCTCAGCTGTCAGTCCAAGCTTTTGAAAGAACATGACAAGCCTCTGAACTGTTTACTTAACTTCACCCCATTAACTGGCACCAACTGACAGGCTTTGGAGTTTTTGGGAGGACATGGGAGGAAAAGGTGAGGTCAGAAGAGGTAAGTTGGGAGAGTAAATGACTACATTCAAATCTTTTCCCATTCCTACTTAGGTGTGTATTTTAGAGTCTTTGTAGAGTATAGAAATACTCAATAAAACATTTGCATGTGGGTTTGATTGATAAGAACCTTACATGTTGATACTCATATGCATGGTTGGGAGCTGCCAATCGTCTGTCTAATTATTTACACTGTAAATGCCTATTCATTTTTGTTACAAAATTGATTAACTCCAATATAATCTCTTCAATGGAAAGTCAATCTGCACAAATGTTTCACGTCACGTTTAACCATTTAGCTGACGTGCTGTCGACCATACCAAGCCTGGACAGTACTGACCTTTGACGGAACGGAGAGCCATAGAGTGTTAAACGGAGGAAGCTATCGTAGCTTGTTAGCTGTGTTGCACCACTTTTATATAACCCTACTGTGTCAGAATATGAACTGCTTCACAAAAGAGTAATGGTTTGTAGACAGACAGGAGAGGACAACAACACAGAACACGAACAGTCAGACGATACTCTGAAGAACTTTGACAAACTCGGACAAACTTTATGGGTGCACTTACTTTCATTTTTATCTCCAAACCAGAAGGGCACTCAGAGAGCGCAGACCTTTGCCAAGGCTCAATGCTCTATTTTGCAATGTTAACGAAAGTGAAAAAAACGATTTGTGTATTTGATGACTTTCATGCCATACCTCTACTACTTTGTAAAACTACAGTTATTTCTAGTAATGAAGCATATTATGCATACACGTATGGAGAGTTTCCACAAACATCCAGCAGAGTTTGTAATGAAACTCACTACGTCAGGTTCATCCATTTCAGGGGTGCAAACTCAGTTTCATTAACAGCCACACTGGAAAATAAGAATCACATCAAGGGCCAGACATGTTTACTTTATTCACATGCTTTTATTTCATCAAAAAAGTCAAGCATCTTTTACTGCTTTATTTCATGTCACATATAGCCTTCTTACTTACAGTTTGGTTGACATAAAGCCCCAAAAAACTAACTTAGCCATCAAAGAAAGAAGCGACAAAAACATTAGAAAAAAACGTCAAAAGCATCTGCAAAAGTGACAAAAATCTGCGAGGGGCCGGATTTGGCCCGCGGGCCTGGAGTTTGACTGTGAAAAGGTTACCTTTCTCCCTTTTCACTAGGGCCTGTTCCCAAGATTGATACTGTTTTGTGTCTGCTTAATTCTTGATATCACTGTAATGTTGTAGGTTATTGTTTTAGTTTATTTGTTACTTTATTATTTGACATAGGCCTGTTCGGCAGGTTTTATGGGTTCATAGTGTTTTGCTATGGTTCTGCCTGTGATGTGGGGGGTAGCTCACCAGCTTAATCAGGGAGAGTGGATGCAGGTTTGCCTCATTAGGTCCTTTCTGTTGGGAGGGGCTGGGCAATACTAAGGTAAAGAACAATAGGTAAGATAGTTCTGCAGTAACTGACATTTTTATAATATTTGGGGTGCCTATTGTAGTGGGTGCACATATACGTATAAATAGTATTGTCAGCAGTAACTGATCTATCCAATTGTAATGATGTTTTGAGAAACTTAAGTGTTACTGTTGCTTGCTCAGGATAGCTCACCCTATAATCACCTGTGCAGGTTCCAGTTAGGGTGGGGGGCTAGAGTTAAAAGGGCATCAGGAGAAGAAAGAGGGGTTGGCAGCTGGCTGTGAGGTGACCGTTTTGTTTGTTTGCTGTTATTTTGCCTTAGTTTAATATATTGATTTGTATTTTGGTTTGAGTATATTTTGGTGTCATTTTTGTTAATAAAGACACAAATGGTGAACCTGAAAAGCCTCCTCTCCAGTCTTCAATCGTGACACGATCTATTTGAACCATTTTGATTTTAACCAAAGACTCCATTCGCTGATTAGCACCCCTTCAAGTAGAGCGGAAGAACTCATCAGTGAAATTTTCCGCTGGGGTGATCGATCAGAGTGAAAACTGGAGACTGACTCTATGGCACATAGTTGGCCACCCCTGTATCGCAGGGTGAAGGACATTGGTAAACCTTTATTTGGTATTAAAGAAAGAGTAAATATTGTGCTGATATCTGCATACTGATATAGGGGTTAAGGCAGATCAATAATACTTTATTGTAGTACTGGTGATAGAGAAGGGAGTGTTGAGGGGTTAAAGAGGAAAAGTTGAGTTAGACAATGTTGTTATAAAGATCAGTACACTCCTTTAGCCCTAACCAGACCAATTGTCTGGTTGACAAGATTTGACCAGGGGGGCATAGTGTGTGTGCGCATGTGTGTGTGTTTGAGAAGTACGGTGACATGGCCAAATGAGTGCACACTGCACCCTGACATGAGTCTTTGTCCTTACAACTGATTGATGGGTTCATGGCCCGAGTTTTAGAGTGGACGCACACACACACACACACACACACACACACACACACACACACATAGCTCTTGATCTTATCTTGCAGTCACTCATATAACTGCCACTGACCGCTAGTTATGAAGGCCCGAAACATGATCCACCATGGGCAGCTAACAAGTCCTGCTCTGTGATCAGGGAGACAGACAGAGAGGTATTTATTTTATTTAGTCAACCAAAAAAAGTCAGTGTGTTCCAGTGACACTACACATTAACACACTCCATACCTACAGAGCTGGGAACTGACCAGTCAAGCCCCTAGCACTGCAGTGTGAGGTAAAGTTACTTGCTCAAGGGCACTTAGGCAGTAGTTGCTGATGGAGTGGAGAGTGCTATCCGATCACTTTCCCCGTCGACATCTTCCCAGGCGACACGGAGATTCAAACTGCTGACCTTCTACTTGCACTTCACTCCTGTTTATCACCTCTAGGCAAACAGCCACAGCCATCTGCACTCTGCTTTGATAAAACTTCAGCGGCCAACAGAGATGCTGCACACACATCCAAACCCCTGCAGTGACCTCCAAAATGTTTAGCCGGCAGCAGTAGTGGCATAGCACTTGAGTCAGCTCAGTCTCTCCCTTCAGTCGCTGTCAGTCCTCTGTCAGCTGCCATCCATCACGCTCCAGCTATTTGGGTTCACCTGCAGCCGACTGGGCCAAGACAAGAGGGCTTGTCAGTCTGTCAGTCACTGAGTAATGACACCAGGCCTGGGTGACCTCCAACACTCACTAACAAAGCACAAGTTGCCTGCAGTAGAGTGGAGTAAAGTAAGACTGGACTGGATAAGACGAGAAAGGCATGGACATGCAGTTCCCCAGTCAAATGAAGGCCCATCATGTGTAGCAGAGGAAGAAATGTGCTCCAGTAGAGAAGTGTCACACAATGACAGGCAGAAGTTTGGAGATTTCTTTTTTTTGAGTGTAGTAGGAGCTGACCAGGCATGCTGAATGAAAAATGCATGACAGGCCCAGGTAATTATTCTAATCCCACTTGAGAAAGAGATAAGGAGGCAGCGAAAAGGAAATTAAAAATGTCATCATTGGGCTTTTCTCTGATCGATAAACTGCGGATAATTAAATTGCGACACCAGCTGAAATGGGGCCGCATACACCCGCCATCCCTTTCTTTGAGCCTGCAATAAGCCTGAGTACTGAAACCACTCTATCTCATCACCACCCCCCCCCCCGGTATGTCTGTCGCTGTCATCCACAGACAGGCTCGTCCTGCATGGAAAAATGATCAGCCATGGAGCTGAACGCTTTCGGCCTCGTAAATAAGACAGAGGCAACGGTTGAGAGGGTTGTCCTGACACGAGGTATCTGACTGTCCAGTTTCCCCGATTCAACCACAGGGGTGTAAATCAGACATTTGTGCTTGTCTAGGAACAGCAGCCTGATGGGTAAAATAAGGAGAACAGTGGTCCAGAGAGGTCCTTCTCTGCTCTTTAGCTTTCATCCCCCCAGGGATGGATTTGCTAAACGTGCATGCTCTTTGTCTGCCACCCAACGTCAGATTAGTACAGGTATGCTTGTTTACACCACAGAGCTGCTGGGTAAAACCATGGTCCTGTGCTGTTGGCAATTGAGAAGCACAACAGGCAAAGCTGGCGGTGAAGGAGAGGGCAGCCAGCGCGTATCTGCAGGGAACAGAACCTGACAAACACTACTGCCAGGGGCTAGCCAGAGGAATTCTGGTTCTCTGCTCAGTGCACACATGCAGATAAAGAACAAAAAATTGCATTTTCTGAAGACTTCCTGCCCCCTCTGCCTTGCTTGACTACCATCTTTCCTCTGCTTTGTCTCTCCCCTAGCTATCATTAATAACCACACACTGAGTTTGTATTGCACTGAATTTAATCCAAACGACAAGTCCACTGTAAATTACAGGATTTGACAGTTTAAAGGCCAGCACAGATATCTTTGGATTAACGTTGTGAATAACTGACACTGTGAGCTCCACAATGCTCAAATCTGACCATTTTAATGCCAAAAACAAGTGTTCATTCAGTGTTTATTCACAGAGAAACAGTTAGCATAAACTATTCATGGGAAACTTTAATTCTACCACTATTGCTTATACAGTTAATCAGAATTAAATGAATGTACGTATTTATTTATTTATATGAATTAATACAGTTAATTATAATTATTGATTAAACCTGCAATATCGTAAAAAGCCACTTGAGGGTTGTGGGAACTGCTGTAAACACAAAACTATTTTTACCATTAATGTTGAACATGTGAAAACAGTTATCTATTTACTAGGGGTATACAAAAAATATATTCATATTCGTATCACGATTCAAGCTCTACCGATTCAAAATTGATTCATAGAATTCCAAAAATCGATTCATATTTTTTATTTTATTTTTTTATTTTTTATTTTGATTGTATGTCTACTGCAATCACATGGGGAAATAACTACATTTACATACCGTGAATCGTTTTTTTAATCAAGAATCGTTTTTGAATCAAATCGATTTTGAATCGAATCTTGAGCCTAAAAATCGATATTGAATCGAATCGTGACATTTTCTGAATCGTGCACCCCTACTATTTACACATCCAGCAGACATGGAGCAACATTTGCATTCATTTGGAGGGGTGTTTCTGTAAATCCAATATTCACTCTGTTTTAGGTCTCCACCAACTCCTGAGAGAAATATCTGGCTCTTTAGCAGCTAAATGCTCCACTATATTCACAAGCCAGTTTCTAACTTATCTGCTGTATGGTGCTGGTTAGGTAGCTTACAGTGAATTGTAATAACTTTTACACAGAAGAGCTGTCTGCTGCGGCCGAAAAGTGATGCTAATGAAAGCAGTGAGAGTCAACCAAAACAGTGAAGTCACTGCCCATAACACCAAAACAATCAGGTTAAAGCAAGGACGTAACTTTGGGTTCAACATTGGGGGGGTTGATATTTCGACTTTTGAGCAAAATGGAAATTTTCAACGTCAACCACTTCCTTTTCCACATTCTGGTGAATTTTTATTTATGTCATGGAAATTATAATAGGTTTTTTGGGGGGTTGCACTGGCCAGTTTTGATTATTGGGGGAGGGGGGGTGTAACTCCCCCAACCCCTCTGTAAATTACGCCTATGGGTTAAAGTAAAATGCTCTGTAGAGGGCAACTGCAGAGTTGGGTGATAATTACCTGTGGGTTCTTTGTGACGAGCATTGTTTATATATGTATGCATACTGTACTTGTTTGAAAGCTGATCTGGCATTCAAATCAAGTATTGTACTGTATACAACCATTGCAGTATTATCAGTAAAATAATATAGCTGCAATTAAATAAACTGATAAGGAGCTAATTACAGATCCTATCTATTATCACCTCACATGCATATATTAAAAGTTAAAAGAACAAAAACTGAAAGTTCACAGACCCATGTAGTAACCACAATGTCCATAAGTGGATCTCCTCTGGTGAAGAATATCAGCTAAAAATCTTAAACTGAACTCTGTGCAACAGCTGCATTGTAATACATCTTATGTTACTGCTGAGCGTTTAGTCTTAGGCCATTAGCAAAGCATCTGGTATGGCGTGTCCTGATGATAGTCCAAACCTGAGAGCTCAGCGAGCATTAAATCCAGATATATTACAATGCAGCTTCTACATAACGTTTAAACATAGCATTTTAGGTATTTAGCTGACGCTTTGGAATAACTTTATCAAGTGCTTTTTGTCAAAAATGTTACAAGCACAATAGTGAGGAACAACAGAGTCAAAGTCTTAGCACCAACATTCTATTCCATCCCTTGAATACTTTGTATGGCTGTGTTTTTTCACTTAGTTTGTGTGTGTACAAGACTTCTCCTTTTGCACCTGCACCATAGACAAATTAGCTCTGCAGACATTGCTGTTTTCTTGAGCCTTCCACCTAAAATACATCATCATTCAGCAGCGCAGGACGGTTCATTGTAAATTTAAAGTTGAAAGATTAGGATTCAAAGAATTTAAGAATTTTTGGCCAGTGCCATACTGCAGGCCAGTGCTTAGCTGACCCCGAGGAAGCAAAAGCAACATGATTTCAAAATTTACTGGCTTAGGGTTAACAAGGTCTAGTTGTTAGGCAAACAGCCTGTCACTGGGATGCAGTAAATAACGATAAGCGCTACGGTGTGGGTCTGTGTATGTACAGTATGTTTGCATCTGGCCAGTAAGTATTTGTATGCATCTGGGCGGATGTGCATGTGTGGGCTTTTGGGTAAGAGCGCCTTAGCCAGCCTAAGATTTATATGGAAGATTAAAAAAAGAGAAGGACAAGCTTATTTTTCTTTCTGTATATGACTTTCTTCCTCCAGGCTGACCTACTGCCTGTTTTTGTGCATGTTTACATCGCATCTGTTCATCCCTGTGTCATTTTTGGGCTTGATTATACAGTATACAATTTTCTGAAAAATACAGACAGCTTTGGTCCAAACATATAAGCATCATGATTGTAAAACTCATCTGGATTGAAACAATTTAACCCACAATGCCGTAGGGCTCTCTAAGCAACCCGGTTGCTGTTTGTGTGCGGTTTCGATGATGGCTACTGATGAAAATTGAAGATGTTGTTTATCGCTCCACTTCTCTTGTCCTTGTGTTGATGCAGCAATCAGGAAACCACTCTGGGAGAGGATTGGCATAGTCGAACAGGAGAGAGAAATAGAGATGCAGAAGGACAGACTCTCAGTCTAAGTATCCAACTTATTAACTGATAGGAATCTGTGTGGCCAGATTTGATTGCGGCGTCCTCACAATGTCTCTGACTTGATCACAGGGTACACACCCTCCTTCACACAGATTATCCCTACCTATCTTGGAATCAATTTGCCTGTCACTGAAACATGGCCCAAGCCTCGGCTGGGTGGAGGGAGGGAGGGAGGGAGCTCTTTGATGCAGGTAACTGGAATTCAATTATGTTCCAGTGGAGAAATCACATCTGGTGCATAAAAGAGGGCTACAGAAAAACAGACGGGCTTTTCACACTGCACTTAGCCCCAGGCTAAAGGAGCTGTTAGCCTGGGGCTAAGAAAGCTTTCACTCTGGCACAACTCTGGTACATTCCAAAGTTGGTTAATCACATAGACAGTAAAATAAATGGACCCACAAATCCCGTTGCTCTGGACAAAGACCAGTGAAGGATATTAGAAGCACTTTTCCGGTGATGGCTGAGCGTTACTGAGCAGCCTCCAACTGAGCTTGAAGACGTAGATGTGACGTGAGCAACCTGTCTGAAAGTTGGAAGTCTTCTGGTAGCTGTGCCAAGAGAAATCTCAATCATTCCCAATCTTGCAGAGACGGAGAGCGTAGGTATATGTAAGGAGATAACATAGGCACAGGCTAATTATTGATCACTAAAATGCTAGTTAACATTAGTAATTAAACTTAAACAGCTAATGTAAGTCGAAACTGCCTGCGAGCTTCTCCTGTACTATACGGTAATTCCTCTATTATGCGACAGTAAGTCCCGTGGTTATGACACAATCGTTAGCCTATTTTTATAAAAACGTCTGCTACGGCAGTGGTTCCCAACCTAGGGTTCGGGGACCCCTCAGGGGGGCGGCAAAGATCAGAGGGGGTGCACAAGTCTCTATCTGGTTTGAGGTTGAGGTAAAAAAAAAATATTTGCACATGTTAACCAAATTATGATAATACACTACAATATATAATCTATACAAAAGTCTGTATGAAAACTATATATATATATATATATATATATATATATATTTTGTTCTCGCTTAAAATTGTAGGCAGGCTACCAAACCTCCGGGACCTCTTAACCTGGGACCCTTGCTGTCATCAGGTCAGCTGCTAGCTGCTATCATCCTCGTTTTTCCTGCCGCCACGGCATCACTATTTTATGAATGAAACATGTCGGAGAAACATAAAAGTGCTGATAACCCCTCTGTATCAAAAAAGAAAGTAAGGCTCTATCTCGAGAGTTACCTCAACTCCGGTTTCGGAGGGGGGCCTCAGCTTTTCTTAGACATAAGTAGGGGGGCGCCAAGGAAAAAAGGTTGGGAACCACTGTGCTACGGAGCCATAACTGTGAGATACAAGGTAATGGAGCCTTTTATACATTGTCGTGTTTCTTTAGAAATAAACAATGGACAAATAGAGTCTTTAAACGCTTCAGATGTAAAGTTATTCACTGTTAAAGTGACGTCAAAATGAATGGCAGTCAATGGAATGCTAACGGCAGGTGATGGCTTGTTAGCATCAAAATGGCGCTATAGGAGGTACGTGTTGTGGAGAGAGGCTTACTTCCTTGGTTAACCCCGACTTTAGCCTAGGGCTCACTGGCCCTGCTCCAGAGCAGGGTTAGCCTCGAATTTAAAGCGTTATCCCCTGAGAATCGGCTAAACATGGGGCTAAAGGTTGCCAGTGTAAAAGAGGGCTAAAGTAAACAATGGAAAAAAAGTTGTCCAATCAAAAAGGAGTATTAGTCATGTGTTCCAACTGACATTTAACCCAGGGCTAGTAGAAGTGAAGTTAATTGTCTGAGTTAACAATTTGTCTGTGAAAAGGGACTAAGTTATCCCAGGGTCAACTCTTAGCCCTAAAGGCTGTTTTATGATTCTGCGTCAACTCCACGCCGTAGCTACACCATCACTCCTACGGCGTCGTGACCCTTTCGGAGTTCTGCGTCGGGGTTGCTTTGCATCGCGGTGCATTTCACCGCCATAACGCTAGGGTGTGATAAGTCTGAGGTTATTTGCGAGGTGTCTGCCAGCCAATTTATGTTATGTTAGCAAGCTAACTTTAGCACAACTGCCCACAAAGTACTGCTTGCTGGCGAAGTGCTAATTTTAAAACGTTACTGACAAATAGACACTTTACAAACGGATAACCCCGTCATTGTAACCAAAATATGTCTGAGTTTATTTGCAAAGCTTATGTCAGTGAACTAGCATGTTGCTGCTCCCCACAGTAGGCTGCTTGAAACATAGACAACACACAGGATGAGTTGACCAATCTCATCTCTTGTTGCCTCAACGCGAAGTTACACATTTTTGGAGGTGCACGTCGAGCTACGGCGGAGGGCTCGGAGGGGGATTTGAGGCGACACAGAGGGGTCTGCGGGGGTACGCCGTCGATTCGATGCAGAACCATAAATCAGACTTAAGGGTAGCCCTGTTGGTCTGTCAGTCCATCATTTTAATCCAGACTGACATATTTCGCTCATTTGTGCTTTTGTGTGTTTGGACGGATTGCCATGAAATGTGGTACTTTCATGTCTCCCTCAGGATGAACGGTAATAACTTTAGTGATCTTGACGTTTCATCTGGCTCTATCATCAGGTCAAAGTTTGAAATTGTCCAATACTGACATGCAACAGAAATGCCACGCTCAAGCCACGCAGGCAGTGTGTAGCCGGCGTTACATGGCTGTAATCTCCTGTAGAGTCTTTTTAATCCTTAGAATGGAGAACATCTAAAACTCAACTTTGTTTGGTTACCTACAGCAGTGGTTCCCAAACTTGGACCCCTAAACTCACACAAATTAGACCACAGACCCCCATTTGGTAAGATTTTGTCCCAGGGTACCCCCATCTGATAATCTTTGCTTTTAGATATTTTATTACAGAAAGTGCATTAAAAACCCACGACCAGAACATTCATACATTCTGTCATTGTGTTACTTCGGTGTGGAATTATAGTGAACATTTTTTATTTTTTTTATGATTCCCCTTTTGGCTGGGGACCCCACTTTGGGAACCAATGAACTACAGTACGTCTAATATTGAATCACTCTGATAGTTGCTGTGCCACTTTTATTCCCATTGATGTAGTCTCTCAGTGTCTTATTAAATGAAGGATAATGTCGTATTCCTTTGTATTTTGACAGTTAATGTCCTGCAGTGAGACACTACAGTCTCTAAATGCTCTCTGTCCATCCCAGTGGCCTCTAGTCGACCTGCTGCTGACCACTACCAGCCAATTAACATTTTCATGAGTCACTGGTGTCACTGACCCCACACACACACACACACACACACCACCACCACCCTGACCCATCACCTGACCCACTCATGCATGGGACAGTTGGGGTCGACTGCCAGTCCAATAAATCTGACCAGAAAAAGGAAACCTGCTCACCCTTGTTTACTTTAAAGAGCCCTCTCTGACTCTCAGTCTCTCTCTCTCTCTTCCTCCAATATATTCATAGCTCCGGGCATGAAGGTTGATAGCAGCCTGACTGAACAATGAGCACCTGTGTGTGTGTGTGTGTGTGTGTGTGTGTGTGTGTGTGTGTGTGTGCGTGCGTGCATGCATGTGCATGTGCCTAACCAAGCAGAAAGAATGACCTTGCCACCCCTGATGCCTGGAGTGACTGTTAGAGAATTCACTGATAGTCGTTGTGCTGCTAGAGCATCCATATGGGGCTGCTTAGAGAAACCTCACAGCCTAACAAGTGCAAGTGTGTTTAAGATGTACTGGAAATCCAACTCCAAAGGTTATCAAAAATACTTCAAAATACATTATTTGTAATCAGATGAAAACCCTATGTTCTATGAACAAAGAAAGTTGATTATCAAGATACTTATGGACACTAGAATATAAATTTGAAGGGTGTGTTCTTTGAGAGTGTGAAGGACACGCATTGCATTTGATGGAAAAAAAGTCATGTATATCCGTTGCAATTATTAAATAGTTTATGAATAAAGAAACATAACAGGGGAAAAGCAAGACAAAAGGCCAAGAATAAAACCAGTAGCTCAGGGACGAAATCCTTTCAATTCCAATCCCAGTCAGATTTAAATTTGTATGCTGTGATGCATTTTAATTTAAAAAAAACAGCCAGGAGGGGTACAGAGGCAGCCTAAAGGGACTTACTGCCAAAGCATATCAAACAAACAAAAAAATCGAATGCTGTATAAATAGATTCTTTTTGGGATGTTTCTGTTGCACCAAATCCTGAACCGACATCAAAAATGAATTTGAGTAATTTATTCACTTAGTCACTGGTAGCCTATAAGACAACCCTGGTTTTTTTCAGGCTGTTTTAGAGGTCAGATTCATTTTCTATTGGCTGTAAGCATTTTTCAGATTGTGTTTTTTTCAATCACTGCTCAACATGACATTCAGTGACCGCGATCACTCAGCTGTTTGACCTAAACGTAACCAAACTGTGACTGTTTCACAACGTTAACATGTTTCCAAATGCGACCGTTTTAGGTAGAAGGAAAAGTAGTCAACGCAGAATAATCTTCATGTTTCAGAAACTGGAAATGGAAAAAGCGTCAAAGTGTCAAAAAAAAAAAGGTCAAAAACGTTCTGTGTTTAATGGTCTAATCATTTCAGCTGGACTTGTAGGCCGTTATATTGTTGGGTATTTTAATTTATAAAATACGCAGTTGCTAGTAGCCAAGGAGGACACGGAGGATTACAAAAAACATAGCCATTCTGAACATAGCCATACTGAGAAATCCAGAGAGTTGTGTGGAGCTGATAGTCTTAATTAGCTTTGTAGCAACTCATTTGGCAATGGCTTGAATGTAACGGACGTTCATTAATATCAAAAAGTTACGCACTAAAGCTTTAAATGACAGTAATTAGTCATCTATAATGTATTACATTTTGAAGGTAACTTGCCCAGCACTGCTGATCATGTCAAATCCATTTGATTTGTTCAATGAATATTCATCTTTATACTTAAGCACAACAGTTGGAGTATATGACACATGTTTGCCATATTCATTCATCTCTCCCTGTCTCTGTCTCTCTCTCTCTGCGGTCTTGTTTTAGCTGCAGTGCAGCTGACCCTCCTAACTGTTACTGTCATCACCCTCTCTAATGTCCGGCCCGGCGCTGTGCTAAACCCAGGCCACATTTCACCACCGTATCAGGGGCCTCGGACTTCCCATGCTTTTAACTCCGACACACCTTTGTGTCCTACAACATCACAGGCCATTTCCCCTGTCCTCGGACAAACAAGCACAACCACCCCCAAACCCCCCCACCACCACCACCACAACACACACACATACACACACACATACACACCTTCCCTGAGACAAATGACTTCTTTTTCCTTGGGAGGGGGTGTTGTTGCTGATGAAGGACGGAGCTCGTCTCATCAGTAGGCTTAAAAGGATACATTGCTTTGCTTTTTTCATTAGTCTGGTTTGGAGCGGTCTAAACACTGTTTCAGATGTTGTTACCGATAAGATTCTCTGGGAAATCAATCAACTGCATCCGTGCAATTTTTAAGACGATAATAGCATAGCATTTTCACTTTTGGTCAATTAGTATTGGTGTCAGCCTTCAAATCCCATTGCTTTTCAGTTAAAAAACAATCTAGGATGCACATGCACACATTGGTTTCACATCATGATTAATAGATAAAATAAAATGACTTCTTTTAGGAGTCAATACTGTTAGTGTATGCAAGACTAGGGATTTCCAACATGGCCACTGACGAATCTGAGTAGACACCAGAGAATGAAAGCGATAAGAAAGAAAAACAAATGTTACAACTTTTCTCTATTTTCTTTGCCTCTTGTGAAATACTAGAATACATTCTTTTTTTTTTTTTTTTACCTCTCGGGACCTCTCAAATTCCTTCAAATAACAATCCTGGCTGAACTGCTCACAACTCATGTCCACAATAAGGCTATAACCTGTGACGAAGGGTATAGACATTGCTTCATTTTAAGGTGGAAGATCATAAAAACAAGATGCATCATCAAAGCCATCACTCTCTAGCTGCTCTAGAAAGGTCATGCCATTGTATAAATCATGTGATGCTGCAAGTGTACAGTCTGTACCTGAAAACACCAACATAATCTCACTCCCTCTGAATGAATTAATGAATTTATAAATTACATTTTATGCCACTAAGTGGCCCCTCCCACACAAAATTACATGACACCAATACAAAAGTAAGTTTATCCACAGCTTCCGGTCCAATGTCCACACACAACATACAGTACTCTACTTTGCACAAAACGTATGTCTAATACATATTTTAACAGCTTAATTTTAGCCTACTGAATTTATCACTCTGGACTTATATGAAAGAAGGTCAACCAGAATTATGGATATTTTGACATTTAAGAATAAAAAAGAGCATTAATTCCTTCACACACACACACACACACAGTAGACACACACACACACACACACACACACACACACACACAGTAGACACACACACAGCCAGTTTCCTTGGCAGTTTTTGAGGCTTTTTGCTTGGGTTAAATGTAACTTCAGAAAGGCCAGTGTCTGCAAGCCTCCCAGTCTCCAATTCAGCCCACATCATTCTCCATGCATCATTACCGCTGCAGAAACCTTGAGCCAATAAACAGCTCAGTGGCACTGCTCTTATTTAAAGGCAAGAGGGGAAATGGAAAAACACACATGCACACACAGGAAACCACGCACACGCACGCACGCACACACACACACACACACACACACACACACACATACAGAAATGCTTAGACTACCACACTTGAACATTACAAAAATGACAACAACGTTCAACGTTCTGCATCAAAAACACACGCGCGCGCACACACACACACACACACACACACACTTCATTAAATTCCAAAGGGACTGAATTTAGATCTTGAGAGCTGTAATTATAGTTGGAATACACACTCAACGCTATTAAAGTCACCCCTCAGGACTTTTCACAGTAAAGGAACTCAAATAATTAAAACCTGTAATCAGATACATGCACAAGTGGCCGGTGCGTGTCTAAAGATAGATGTGTGCTTCTTGTTTTCCCTCATCCCAAGACAATATTCGGCCCTGCAGAGGAAAGGAAACGAAGAATAAATAAAAGAAGACATTGGCAGCACCGGAATAATTATACGCCACTCTATCCAATCTACATAAATAAACTCTCACTAGGCGATACCGCGCTTACATTTATGGTTAAAATCATTTTTCAGGCCACGGCCCGCTGTGTTTTGAAGCCTGTTTATGGCTGTGAGCATGTTTTACATTGTAGATGAAATATTTGGTTTAGTTTGGCTGGGCCGCGGCCTGTGACTCACAGTGCAGGATTGATGCAGAGTGTGTATCTTATTGTGACATTAACCATCCATCTCTGACCTACAGCACTGCAATATCCAGCAAGCCAACAAGCTTTCCTTAAAGCAATACTGCATGATCTATTCTGTGTGCCTCGAGGAACTGTTCCGACCTGCCATGTGGTAATTGTTGTTGAAAAGATATGACTGGCCGTCGCAGGGTTTGATGCAAGGGATGCCGACCTTGCATCGCCCAGGTTGGAACATATGATCATTGTAAAACAAAGATATTACAAGAGCAACACAACATTATTCACAGTGCAAAATATAAATTGCCATAGTGGCGCCATCAGCAATTAAGTCATGGGAGTCTAAGAATTCTCAATTTATGAGAATAAATGAGCATTAAGTGGCTCAGTGGTTCTTTCCTTATGCTTGATTTATAGTTTTCTGTTAAAGCAGCCATATTATGCTCATTTTCAGGTTCATAATTGTATTTTAAGGTTGTACCAGAATAGGTTTACATGGTTTAATTTTCAAAAAACACCATATTTTTGTTGTACTGCACCGCTCTCTCTCACTGCTGCAGATCCTCTTTTCAGCTGGTCTCTGTTTTAGCTACAGAGTGAGACCTCTTTTCTTCTTCTTCTTCTTCTGTACTATCTTTGATTGCACTGCACATGCTCAGTAGCTCAGACGTAGATCATGTCAGCTAGCTGGCTCCATAGACAGTAAAAGAAAGGCTGTTTCTACAACTTTGGTCAGTTACAAGGCAGGATTAGCTGGGAGACTTCTAAATGAGGGCGCACATGGAAGTAGTTCTTTTGTAGATTATGGTGAACTTGTGTGTGTTGTAGCAGTGCTTTACTATTGAGAACGAGGTAGCATGCTAGCGTTAGCATGCTAGCATTAGCCATAGCGTTAGCATGCTAACGCTAATGGTTGCGGTTAGCCTGCTCGTTTCGGCTTGTGACGTCACAAGCCGTGCCGATTTTGAACAGCTCACCCAGAGACTGAAGGCAGGACACATTCAGAAACTGTATCTCACTCTAAACAGCATGGGTGGATTTTTTTCAAAGTTTGTATGTGTGTGGAAGCACCAGAGACACAACATAACACCCCAAATCCCAGAAAAAGTGATTTTTTCATAATATGGGCACTTTAAAGCAATACAGCCTAGCTACGGAGCCCCTCAAATAAACCATTATCTTATTTGTAATGCTGCGATAAATGATAGCCTTTAAGACTGTTCAGTAGCGTAACAAAGAGATGGAAGTTACCTGGATGTAAATTACAGTTATACAGGTGTGGCGTAGGATACCATCGCTCTAAAAGTAAAAAAAAAAGGTATAGCTGCAGGAAATATAATTAAAGCACCTAAAGGCCTGATCGCATATGATTCATCTATCTAGTGCAACAGTGCTATCAGTCGGTGAAATCCATCGCTGAGCTATACATCAGGAAGAAGATTCCGTGTGCTGAGATGCAAAACAAACAGACTAAAGTTATCGTTTATCCCAACGTCCATCAAGCTGCTGAACTCCAATAGTAAATCTTAGCACAGCAGAGCAGGGGTGCAATAAATACACACCAGCACTTTTTGCACTTCGCATTTTAATTATTACAGTTCATTCTTAGGATGTTGTGTTGTCTGTGCTGTCATGTGCGTCCTTCTTTTGTGTCTCAGGACGCTTCGTTGATCTCATGTTTATGTTGATTTTATTTTAATTTAATTTTATTTAATTTTATGTTTATTTTAGAATTATTTTTTTTTTCTGTTACATGTTTATGTTGTTAAGCAACAGATTGTAGCACTATGTCCAAGACAAATTTCCCCTCAGGGCCAATAAAGTGTATTCTATTCTTTTCTATTCTATCAAAAACGGCAGTTAACATCACGGTTGAATATAAATCCAACTTCACTGCAAAAAAAACCTGGAACTGATTCCTGGCTCTGTATAGAGTGTGTTCTCTTTGCACATAATTCTTCCACAATCCAAAAACAACAAAAAGGAGTTGCGTGTGTGTGTGTGCGTGCGTGCGTGGATGCGTGTATGCGTGCGTGCGTGCGTGCGTGCGTGCGTGTGCGTGTGCGTGTGCGTGTGTGTGTGTGTGTGCGAGCGCGAGCGCGCGTGCGTGCATGCGTATGTGTGTGTGTTGAGTGTGCGTGCGTGAGTGCGTGTGTGTGTGTGATTGTCTGTCTATCTGTCGGCTCTATTATAGAGTGGCATACACAACTTTGAAAAGTGTGTTAATAGGATGAAACAGCATAACAGCACAGCAACCCCGACTTCAATCGCTTAACATCTATGACATGGGATTATTATGGGAACACTAGCAACACTCATTCCTGCCAAGCCAAGCTGCTCTGCAAAATAAACCATAGAAATACAGAAAGTTTGGGCTTCTTGTTGCATTATCCTCCCTGCTGCCACCACATGTCCAGTTTATCTGATAAGAAGTTGAGTCCTTGTTCACAGCTGCTATCTGTTTGCCTAATCGAAACACTTGTTGGCCTTAGCTGTTTACACTTATTCTGCTCTAGCTCCGAGGCTGTGTGGGGATGCTAGGTTCCCCCAGGCTTAACAGCGCTTTGATCAGATAGCTCGCCAGCACATCTCAGCACACACACACACACACACACACACACACACACACACTCAGGCCAGGAGCCACACAAATAGAGAGATATGTGTGCATGTACAGACTCCATAGGCGTAATTTTAAAAAAATGGACTTTTTCTGACATTTTTGCCCGGGTTTTTTGAAGAATTTGTTGTTTTTTCAAAGTTGTTGTCGCCTTTTCCGACATCTGTCGCCTTTTGACGTTATTTTTTCGACGATTCTTTCAATGTTTCTGTCGCTTTTTTCAATACATGCAGAATACATGTCCAGGGACCTCCTTAGATAGTTGGAGATCTCAACCCTCCCCCCTCCCCTCCCAATGTTGAACCAAATGTTACGCCCTTGACAGACTCTAATATAAATGTACATATATTTAGACAAAAGCACACAAGCAAAATGATGCACTCAAACATTGCTGCACGTACACACAAATGCGCAGACTGTGTGCTTGGACACTAATCTCCATGCACACAGAATCAGACACAACCTAGCGGGGGTCCAGATCAGCACCCTCATGCATCGGTGGATTTGTAAAGCGAGGCAAGTATGGCTCGATGGTTCATTGGCCACCGCGCCCCATCAGCCCCTCCATCAGCCCCTCCATCAGCCCCTCCATCAGCCCCTCCATCTGTCTGCTCGTCCGTCTGTCAGTGCTCAGATGATATGCTCTGGCTTCCCATCCTGAGCCCAGCTGACAGACGGAACAGGCTTTACTTCACTGCAGAACAACAATATTGGAACACTACTACGTGTAACACAGCTGTTCCACAACATAATTCAGGGTCACACTTAAAGTCTAATCATTTTTAATGTGTTTGTGTTGGAACATGTGTTCTGTACAGCAAAAGATTGATTCAAACATGGAGATGAAGTTGATTGGATCAGTTTTAAATGCAGTGTGAATACAAAATGGAATAATGATTTACTCAAGTAAGTTTTTTTTTGGGACACTTTGCCCCAATTTGACTACAACAAGGGGATAGTCAAACTGGGGTAAAACAGCATTGGATGGGGGTAACCGATACTACGTCATTGTCATCCATCGAATGGAATAAATCTTACACACACTGCTATTTGGACATTATGTTCTATCTCAACAATAAGACGCAGCAATGACTTTGACTAATGTATTATATGAATAAGTGCATCAAATTTCTTGGTTCCAACTGCGGGTCGGGGCCCCCATGAGGGGGAAAGCCCATCTTTGGTATTCTGTCTGAGCACACAGTAACAAGACTAAGTCTACAACCGCATTAGCGGACCGTGAGGCTTTACTTATAAATAGAGCAGTGCTTTGAGCTAAATGCTATTCTCAGCATGTTAACATGATAAAAATGTAAATGAATAATAATTATGGCTTTTAATTTAGAGGAGAGAAACTCACACACTTTACATGACAAGCTTTAATTAGGCTTCTAACTGGGACTTATTTCATAATTATTAATGAGAGGTCATAATTCTCATAATGTTAATAATGCTAATAAGAAAAAGCCTTCATTGTTGTTGATTTGTTTTTAAGCGAAAGCAGAGCAGAAAACAACCATTTGTGCCACACACATTTGTTTCTCTTATTTGATTAAAAATCTCTTAATTTATTTCGACATACTTCAGCTCTATTTTCTTTCTACTTTTTGTTGTGAATAAATGGATGATTTCATTTTCATTCCTCTGAAAATTATCCCTATTAAAAACATACAGAAGATAATACTCCTGAAAGAAACTCTTTGATCAAAAGTTTGGAACAACGGCTATAAATGATCCAAATGTGATGAAGAATAAGTGTAGGGCAGCGCAATCCGACTTTAATTATGCATCCAGACACCATATAGTAATGCATCACAACATAAACTGCTAAAGGCAACTGGATCCTAACTGCTCTGCAGGGTAGGTGTGTGTGTGTGTGTGTGTGTGTGTATGTGTGTGTGTGTGTGTGTCTGTGTGTGTGTGTGTGTGTGTGTTTGTGTGTGTGTGTATGTGTGTGTGTGTGTGTGGCCTAACATGAAAAACCTGCCTCTGCCATGTATTGCCTTTCATCAGAGTTTAAAATGCTGGTATTTTTAGACAGCTCTTACAATGTAATACTGATGTTTTAATTAGTTGTGACAAAAATCCTGATGTTACCATCCCTGGTCAGAAGGGGGTGTGAGAGCCCCATGCATCTCTCCTCTCTCTCCCCTGACATCTCATTGGTCTGTAAAGGCTTATCACTCCACTACGTCTATGGTCTATGTGGAACACCGTGACCCATGACTATATAAGTACGTATATCAGTGGTGATGGAAGCAGGTAGACTGGAGATGCCCTGTTGGTGACCCTCCACTTTTGATTGACACCAGCAGCCTGTCCCACTAGTTTGGTTTCCAGGCGGCTGTTCACTCTACTTTAAATTGCTGCCCTACTCATTACTGCAGCAAACAGACAGATATTTGTTAATGAATCCACATGCTCCAGTAACTCTAGCTTCCTCCGAGGCGCTGGGAGGGCACCCGCTTCTTCTCAGGAGTTCCTTCTTGGACTGAGGGGGGGGGGTCAAAGGTCAAGGGCGGGGTCACAGGGTTTTAAGATGCTAGGGTCCACCAGGCAGGGGTTATCTGGGCCTAATGGAGTGGTTAAAAGCTAAGAAATGCTACAATAGTGAGTGTCACTGTAGTGTAGCACTCAGTTTGTCTCAGTTACACAACAAAGAAGCGGGATTTCACACATTTTGCAGTGTGTGCACATATACAAACCATACACATATATATATATATATATATATATATATATATATATATATACATATATATATGTGACTAATTAGGCCAAGAAAACAGGTTTTCTTTGTTTCTTCGGGTATTTTGTTTGTCTGGGTTTTTAAGATGCCACTTTGGCAGTAGATGTTTTTCTATGCCATTCAAATACAGCACATCTAAAATGAATTGAAAAGACCGCTCAAGACAAGTAGAACTGATGCCATTCACACTAAGCTCATTTGTATTGTTGCTGTACTACACCTGTTATGAGATGTTTGTGTGGTCTGAAGAAGAAGAAGAAGAAGAAGAAGAAGAAGAAGAAGAAGGATTAATTTCTGACACTGCATCATGGTAGAAGATTAAGCGTGTAAGTGCTGATACTATCTCAAAGTATGTACTGCACATCACAAACAAACTGCATTTGTAGAACTGGCTTATGTAAAGTGATCCTCAAAGACCAGCGCCTTTGATTCCAGCCTTTGAACTGAAGCGAGATTGTTGTCTAATAATAAGTCATGCTGTTATGTGATTACATCCATTTCAATCAGCAGGTGGCAGGTGAGTATTTGTGGTGGTTGAATGTAATGGAAATAAACTCCTGGACTGAAAAATGAATGGAATGACTTTTTTAAGCCACGCTAGCGGCTTTTGGGATGGCGATGTCGGTCATTACACCACGTTGGTCCAAGCTGATAGATCTCGACAACCATTGGATGGATTAGACATGTTTGTGATCCGCTGACCTTTCCTTTAGTGCCACCGTGAGGTTGATACTTCTGTTTTTTAGGGAAATAGCTCCAATACTTTAGTTTATAGTAAATACCAAAAAAAACTAATACATACTGTGAATGGCAATGCATTCTGGGCGAAAAAAATATTACAGCACTATCTGCGAATGTTACAGATTACAGGTATTTACTGTTAATACCAATGCAGCTTGGGAAAATAAAGATACACTGCAGCCAGTATATTACTGCGAATTCAAATAATACAGTAAGCAACTGTATGTCTATTTATAGTAAAATACTTTAACATTTAAAAACGCTTCCTCTAAATAAACAGTTTACTGGCGAAGCTACTGCCAGTATATTACTGTTTTACAGTGTATTTGCCCCAAACAGTAAATTGCATCAATTTGTGTCTAATTGCATCTTTCCATTGAATTTGTATGCAATCTTGCCGCCTCTAAAATTGGCTTATGTGTTCTGTCTGAACACGCAGTTACACTTTTAAGCAGGTTCCAACTCTGACCGCAACAAAGAAAGATGATGTAAATGTAAAAAAAAACAAAAACATTCTTATAAGCATTTGTGTTATAAGATGTTGATTCATTGCTGTGATACAACTATATAAAAAAAAGAAATAATAAGAGCCACAGAACAACTCAAACACACTGCAGATGGTTTGGAATCACCAGTGCTAAATAAATAAAAGCTTTTTCTATTTTCTATTTCATTACATGTCTCCGCAAACAGACACCCAATAGAGGCATTCTTTTTCCTCTCTCCTTTGAAGCCAAGTATTCAATGTTAAACAGTGTCAAGAAAACATCTGTGTGGGGAGGTGCACAGGGGAATAGTTTCTTTCAGATTCCATGTACTACATAATGAAAGTAACCTTCCCAACACTGGCTGGCACACAGCTTGGGACAAGTGTGCAGGAAAGGGCTTTGGTCGAGGATAAGACCAGTCATAAAAGGCTACTTTCTTGGTGCTGAGAGACATGTCAAACCCTGTCACCAGCAAACTAACTATCAAACAATGTTTTTCTTTTTTGGTCAAAATGTCCTGCAGTATCCTTATGCTTTTCCTGGCCCTAAATTGTGCTCACACTGACAATGTGTCCCAAAACACACACTAGGCTTGGCGCTTTTAATCTTTTGATCATTGGACCAAATAAATGAATGTTCACTGCTAGACCACAGGGTGAAAAATAATAGGAAAAGGCCCACAGGCACAGTGGACCACAGCTCACTGCATACAGATATAGTGTGCCTATTTGCTGTGCGTGTATTTGTGCGCGATTGTATATTGGTGTTACTGTCTATTTGTGATTGAGTAAACTATATTTCACCGATCTTAGAGGCAGATTCATTTCAGAACACTTCCTCAATTACCTTTGCATAAAGCACAACAAAGACACTCGGCAAGGAAAAAATGATTATGGGCCAGCAGCAGAATACACTTAAGCGCTGTTGCTGTGTAACGTCTCATAAACAAAAGTGATCACCCACTCCAGCAAAACTGTAGTTTGAGGCTGATGAGAGAAGATTTGTGCTTTATCAGGCTTTATACACAAACAGGTTCAGAGGCTCCATTGTAAAGGAAATCCATTAAAGAGCAGACAGAAAAAGAAAACAAAACAATAGGATATGGTGGTATGCCCTAATAGAATATGACAGGACAATAGAGACTTAAATGATCCTTGTGCCATATAACACCCTCAGCTACAGTCAGATTATCAGTAGTTATAGTTCAAAATGTAGTCAGTGTATTGCCTTTTACCATTTTAACTGCTCTCAGATCCAATCCAATAGTCATAATTTCAAAAAGTTTCGTAATCTTGGTAAATACTTTTTGTTTCCTCTTAACCTGTTAATATCCACAGTCTGAGACAGACAGAAACACTTATTTTCTTTACTGTATCATTTTTCTATGCACATTTTTCTATACTTTTTATATAAATTGTTTTTTACATAGTTCAACGTTGCAATTTAGTGCACTTTCTTGTATACAATTTGGTGCACTTACATTGAAAAAGTTAATATTTCAGTTCAGGGACACCAGTGACACCACAAACTAAAAATTCCCTAGCTCCCATACGGTTATGAAACTGAAACTCTATACATATAACACATGTGTATACATGTGTTACTGACAAGTAGTAGAAGGTACGTGTTAGGAGTGGGAATCACGATACGATATCATCACGATACGATATCATCACGATACGATATCATCACGATACGATATCATCACGATACGATATCATCATGATATAATATCATCACGATACTTATGGCACGATACGATATTATTGCGATTTTAAACAAATTGCAATATTCTGCGATATATATTGCAATTTATTACCTTTTTTCCAAATTTTCCCAATTTCAAATTATGTCCCCTAAAGGAAACTTTGTCAACATCTGTTTTATCTAAAAAGATACTTTTTTTTTTTTTCTATCTCACTTTAATTTTATTGCTGCAAAATGGGATTGTCAAGCAGAAAAACTGACCAACACATATATAGTAAAAGATCGATACTTGGCGTCTGTGTGTCGATACATTATTGCCACGGAAAATATCGCAATACTATGCTGTATCAATACTTTTCCCCACCCCTAGTATGTGTGGTGTTTTGCATAATGTGGCATAAAGCATGTCCTAGTTATTGTTTTTCAAACATGACTTATTTTAGGCAAGGACCCTAACAAACGTTTTGAGCTGTGGTTGAACTGATGAAGTGTAGGTTGTGTTTTACCTACATGCAAAAAAAGCACATTTCCAGAAACTAAAAGATGTTGGCTTTTAAATTCTTATTCTTATTCTTTATTTTTTAAAGGACAACACACATTAATTAACATTTCTCTAAATGTGCCAGTGTTAGCCAGCCGGCTAATTTTCAACTGTAGTCCTTTGGCCAGACGATTTTAGACCAGAGCAATGAAGCCTCATTTATAAATTAAGCCTTGCAGTTCTTTTGTTATAAGCTTTTCCATTTAGGTATAGCAAATAGGCAAAAATCAAACAAACAGAGCGCCGTGGCTCTAGAGATAGCAATGTCTGTCGTTTTGGTCGGTCCAACATCTATTGTCCAACAACAATCATCCAACAATTATTAAAAAGATTTAGAACAGACATTTATGGCTCTCAAAGGATGAATCTGACCCTGGTTATCCCCTAACTCTTCAACTATAGCCACCAGCAGGAAGTTTTACTTATCCAGGAAAATATCTCTACATCTACTACACTAGATGGATTGGCTCATATTTTGGTAAAGACATTCATGTTAGCCAGAGGTTGAATCCTACCGACTTTGGTGATCCTTTGACATTTCCTTCAGTGCCATCATCATGCATTAGCATGCTAACCTGTTAAACAGATGGTAGGCTAAACATGTTAAACATTATCCTTTAAACATCGGCCCGTTAGCATGCTAACATTAGCATTTAGCTCAACGCTGTACTCAGGCTGTGCCTGAGTATAGCTTCACAGAGCTTCTAGAGTGGCTGTAGGCTCTTAGTCTTGTTATGTCAAACATTTCAGCATTCTTCTAGTTTGTCCTTTTCAATGTGGTCACCATATCTATATCACAACATTTTTCTGTCATTAATTCTGTTATATGTATGTTTCTATTTAGACTTACATTATCTCCACAGCGCTGTGGAGTAAGGTCTGGCTACACCACACATACATTCTGGGATAGGAGAAAAAAAAACACTCTGGGTTGTTTTCATTTCTTTAAACCAATCACAATCGTCTTGGGCGGCGCTAAGCTCCAGATGCAGCAGCGGCGGCTCTGCAAAATAATCCTGGGAAGGAACTTAACGCCACATAAAATATTAAATGAAGTTAACTGTTGACACAATACAGTAACGTGAGCTATTTAAATTAGCTGATACATAGTTAAACGCAATTTGCTCTTACCAGTGTACTTTGTCCACAGCAATCCCTGCCCAAGTCCTGCCTTATGTTTTTGTTGTTTCCCGTAGCGAAGGGATTTTAAAAACGGCAACACACAGCGAGCGGAAGCTTGATCCTGGAAATGTATGTAGCTACTGTTGATCCAGACTATCTTGGATTCATACTCATACAGACGTGTTTAGCTTGTACTCAGTCTTTACCAAGATTGTTACTCCTCTCAGGGTGAATCTGCAACACTGTAGAGACATTTTTAATGTATTACATCGAATACATTCTAATTTATTTAAATTTAACATATTCATGTGGCATGTGATCAAAATCCCTGGAAATAAAGTAATGTAATGCACTTTAATGAATTCAGATTAAGAAAATGAACCAACCATTTGTCAAATATGCAATAAATACAAA
The DNA here is from genome assembly GCF_008315115.2 of Sander lucioperca. Lineage (NCBI taxonomy): Eukaryota > Metazoa > Chordata > Actinopteri > Perciformes > Percidae > Sander > Sander lucioperca. The sequence continues at coordinate 24,987,279 of NC_050174.1, forward strand.
TTCCATCAAACTTCTGCAATTGTCTTATCAGAGATGATTTATGCAATGATCATAATCCATCTCTGCTGATATGTAAATTTGAATGAAAAGTCTGATTGGTAAGTCAGTCTACGCATAGGCATAATTTACAACCCCCCCCCAATAATCAAAATTGGCCAGTGCAACCCACCCCAAAAACCTATTATAATGTCCTTTACATAAATAAAGACAGTTGCACCATAAATTGATGCAGAAAGGGCACAAATTGTGGCAAAAATTCACCAGAATACAGAAAATGAAGTGTTTGACGTTAAAAATGTTGCTTAGAAGTGGATATCTTAACCCCACCAATGTTAAACTCAAAGTTACACCCTTGAGTCTACGTACTTATCAGTCACTCTCCAGCTTGGCAGTCTCACTCCTTTGCTAGAGCTGATTTGTCTTGTATTGTAGCAGAGGTAGCTGTGGCCTGCATGAGAGAAGTTGGCCCGTTTGTCTTTGGTGCAGAGGGAAGGTGAGCCCCGTACTCTGAGGAGCCAGGCTCATCCATCCAGGTGGCTGCTGACAGGGCCAGATAAGCATCTCACCCTGGGCAAAAATAACACAGCGTCCCATTGAGACCTGATAATTACACAGGCCTACTGCTACACCAGGCCTGATGTATGGCCCCAGATAGCCATCTCACACCCGCAAAGCTTATACACACACACAAACACACACACACACACACACACACACACACACACACACTTGCACTTAACATGTGGGTTGAATGAGTGCACACACATACCCAGTGAGATGGCATATCACCTCTATTATAGATCTTGAAAATGCATCTGCAGCTAACTTTAGCTGTAAACAGAACAGAGAGGTATGAAGTTTCACTTTTACCGAGAACATTAGTACAAGTGGTAGGAAAATAAAGTTTCAAAGTGTTGAATTGTGCTCCGAGGCCGCAGGTGTACAAGAATCTTTCAACACGGACTTTCACAAGACAAGAAATATCACTGACACCTAGCGTGACGGCCGGGGAGATGTTGGCTTACTATCTTTTCTTGTCACCAAGCATGCCACTCGCTGACACTATACACTCAACAACCTGTTCCGAGCCTTGTCCCAACAAATAGCCCACAGTCACATATTAGCAATAGCAAGAATTAGTCATCATAGAAATGAACTATGAAGGGTTAATCAAAGAACAGGCAACAGCAAAATACATGATATAGACTATGGTTAGATTTCAATAGCAGTTACTGAATGGGCAGCCATAAAATCATATAAGATTTGTTACTTTGTTAAAAAAAACAATGAATATGCATTATAAGTTGAAGGGACAGTTCACCATTACCTGTAATGCTATTCATCAGTCTAGATTGTTTTGGTGTGAGTTCCCAGTGTTGGAGATATCGAATATAATTGAACTAGATGGCATTGGCTTAAAAATACAGTTGAGAAACTTAACGAGCAATGTCTCTTTCCAGAAATCATGACCTGGTTACTCAAGATAATCCACAGACTTTACGGAGGAGCCTACGCTTTCTTCTGTGCTGTGATACGTTAGCTGGTGTAGTTCAATAGAAAGAAAATAGTTCCTACATAAAACTGCTCACAACCAGGTTTGTGGATTATCTTGAGTAACCGGGTCATGATTTCTGATCAGATTGGACAGATAGTCTAGCTAGCTGTCTGGATTTACCCTGCAGAGATCTGAGGAGCAGTTAACCATAGTCCTCATGAATCCACCGGAGTTTAGAACGCCAACTTAACTAAAAGAGGAAGGTGACAGACATCCGGCTGAACATTAGGGACATAAACACCTAAACAATCCCTGAAAAGAAACGTCATCGATATAGACTACAATACAACCTACAATGTACACCACAAAACCCTCCCAACTGATTCACTTCCAAGAAGCAACTAACTGTGGGTGCAAGTTGGTTGCCTCTGGAAAACTAATGTCAGCTAGCCTGGTGAGCGGAGGGATGGGCAGCCTTCACAGGATTACATCAATATCAGCGTGAGTGTATTAAGAGTTCCCTCCAGAGCGTGAAGTACAGTATAAGGCTGGGCTATTGTGCAATATTGTAGGTGATCCTTTTTTCAAGTTGCCATCCTTCATCTGATGAGCTGACGTGCTAACAGTGACAGCTAATATGGACCTTTGTGTGTCCCATGGGACCAGCACCATCTGATATGGCCACCTGGGGGCTAGTTTACAGAGAGGGGGAAAGTTCACGGCATGTCTGGCATTGTGTGTTCATCCCCTGGGCATAAGCAACTATGATTTATGGTAGACTGCTGTCCTGCTATCATGTAACTGGTCACTTCCTGATGTTAGCTACACTCAGGACAGTGAATCAGATACTGTAGTGATAACAACCCAACAGTGGTGGAAGAAGTATTCAGATCCTTTACTTAAGTAAAAGTATTAATACCACACTGTAAAAAATACTCTCTTACAAGTAAAAGTACTGTATTGAAAACATTACTTAACTAAAAGTATGTAAGTACCATCAGGAGAATTTACTTAAAGTATTCAAAGTTAAAGTACTCAATGCAGAAAAATCCTCACATTTTTAGAAACTGGAAAAGGTGAAAACAGTTCTGTCAATCAACTAAGTGTTTAATCTGCTAATCATTTCAGCTGTAATTGTAGGCCTTTATATTGTTGGGTAGTAACCTGGAAATCCAGACCCAAATCCGAAAGATTAAGGGTCTGGCACTGAGTAATGAAAATGGCCCAACTCGAGGGGCGGCACCAAGCGTGCATTTGAAAATCTCACTGCACGCAATTGGATAACACTACGACCAATCACAACAATACACAGGGTGACGTATCCAGAGCCCCATACGCTTAGCTACCAGCGGAGCTAACTGGTAGATTAAACTGTCCTCATCTGTTTAGCTTGCCTCTGGCCCGCCTATATCAGATACACCGATGTGATTGGTGCAGCTCGGCTACAAGGGCATAGTTAATGAGCATCATTACCAAATGCCAGAGTGACTCAATGAGCAAATTGAAATTGTGCTCTCGTACTCTGGATTTCCAGGGTAGTTAGGTAGTTTAATTTATAATAAATCATTGTGTTTTATAAAGTAGGCCTAAGTAAAAAGTACAATATGTCCCTCTGAAATGAGTAGAAGTAGAAAATGGCATGAAAATAAAAGACTCAAGTAAAGCACAAGTGACTCAAATTTGTACTTAAGTACAGTACTTGAGTAAATGTACTTCCACCACTGCAACCCAATGTGTGAAGAGGAGAGGTAAAGTCAGTACATTCCAGCAACTCACCTTGGAAGAATCCAGGGGATTTGATGTCGGTCTGATAGGAATCATCTCACTGTCATTGTACCGCCGATCTTTGTTATCTCTGCTATCTTAGGATCTACTATCAACACGAGCAGAATTTTCCCTTTTCTGTTCTTTCCTAATCTTGTTGCTTGATTTTCATCCAAACATTAAATCAGTTAGAAGGAGCAGCAATTGCCACCATGACCTAGCAGAAAACAGCATTAATAATGGTTGCAGAGACTCAAGCTTTAGCAACAGAAAATCCCAAATAAAATCCATCAAAGTACTGAGCACAATGCAATACTGAAACACACAGGAAGTACAACTTTGTGCAAAAAATATCCACGTGATTAAAAACAAAATCTTCAAATAAAGACGTATATAGTAGTGGTGGAATGTAACTAAGTACTTTGCATGCTAGGCTACTGTACATAAGTACACATTTGAGGTACTTGTACTTTACTTGAGTCCTTTCTTTTCATGCCACTTTCTACTTTTATTGTACTGAGAAATATTGTACTTTTTACTCACTTTTTACACTACATTATCTGACAGCTTTAGTTACTAGTTACTTTACAAATTAAGAGTTTTGCACACAAAACACATATAGTTTATGAAATACAATGTTTTAATATTAATGAAACTACTGTTAAACTACCCGATTAAACACAGAACTGTTTTGATGCATTGAGTACTTTTACTTTTAATACTTTAAGTGCATTTTCCTGATGATACTTACATACTTTTACTTAAGTAACATCTCCAATGCCTTTTACTTGTAACAGAGTATTTTTACAGTGTGGTATTAAGTACTTTTATTTAAGTAAAGGAGCTGAATACTTCTTCCACCACTGATAGTAATGCTATCAATCATTTCATCACACTGATTTTAACCTAAAAACATGTTATTTTATTGTCTTATCGCATCAAACTGACAACTTCTGCTTAAGTCATACAGGACGTTGGCTCCTTGCGAGCTGAGTTATGGCCAGGCAGTGTGTAGGACAGCCTTGTGCAGCCCCGGGGTCAACAGCATCAGGCTGAGGGAACATTTGCAGCAGTAGAGGCGAGCCATCAAAGCCTCCCAGCCACAGGAACAGGCTTCATTAATCTCAGCCACCCTGACAGCACCATTGTAGCCTCATAAATGGTCCGGGCCCATATCTGATACTCCACAGTGACGGGTGGGGAGATGGAACAGAGATGTACAATACTTGGGTTGTATGTACGTGATATCAATCTATACAACTATGTAAGCGCGAGAGTAACATCCCCCAGCTTTCTTACACAACAAACCTCTTGCCACTTCCCACCCAGGGCCGATAACAAAAGAAGAGCAGATGAGATTACTGTAGTTGAACCTGAACCTACAGGTTTGGTTTCCAGGCACATGTTCTTAAACATAAAGCACATTCCTTGAGGAGAGAGGAAACAATAGTTGTACTTGTCAAAAGCATGTGAGTGACTAACTAATACGCTGACAAATTACCTCATTGTCTGCACAATCAGTTAAGGTGAATTAGTTTGACTTAGGGATGTAACAATGCATTGTGAATCGGTTAAAAATCAATTTACATGTGTAAAGGTTGCAATTCAATTCAATTTTATTTATAGTATCAAATCATAAGTCAAGAGTTATCTCATGACACTTTACAGATAGAGTAGGTCTAGACCACACTCTATAACATACAAGGACCCAACAATTCCAGTAATTCCCCCATTACTGTAATAAGTAAGTAATACTCCCTTTTAGGAAGAAACCTCAGACAGACCCAGGCTCTTGGTAGGCAGTGTCTGACGGTGACGGTTGGGGGTGTGATGAACAGTGGCAGTAACAGTCACAATAAAGATAATGGAACAGTGACTAGAAATAGTAGTTGTAGTAGTTCATGGCACAGCAGAGCATAGCAGGACGTAGAAGGACGTAGCAGGACACTGCAGAGCGTAGCAGGGTGTAACAGCGCATAGCAGGGCGTGCATCAGGACCACGGCGACAGCTGCAACCATGATTTTGGTGCCATCCTAATCCAAGGAAACATGCTGAGCGAAAAAAAAACATAAGGACTGAAATGAAAAATGAATCGTAATGCAATTTTTAAACAGACTAGGGCGTAATCTACTTTTGATTTCACTTGTTTGACTTCAGACATTACTACACCTTCTTAGTTTATTTATTTCAAGAGATTCTTTTCTTCTATTTATTTAGTTATTTTAATGTGGGATCAAATAAAACAAAATTATACAAATATAATTAATATTTTGTATTTAATTTCTTTTTAATTTAAGATAAAATACAATTTCAGTTACAATGTTGATAGGACACATCTGTTGTTTTGCAGTTTATATGGTCAAGTCAAGTCAAGTCATTTGTCTGCAACTCATTCTGTCAAAAAAATCGTGAGAAAATCTTATCGTGAACTTAAAATCGTATCGAATTGTCAGTTGAGTGCATCATTACATCCCCAGTACGAGTGGACTTTGACTTAATCAGATTTTGATAATGAGTCATGTTTTGCCTTCCTGAAGCAAGGTGAACTGACAACATATTCCATAAGATGTCACTCATCTTAAACGCTGACGCATGTAGCTCTATAGGATGGGGTAGCTGGCATCTGTGAATCCCCCACAGGTGTTAAAGAAGCAGACGGTGGAGGCAGCCTGTCAATATGTTCACAGTGTAGGCAATTTGTATCCCATATGTTCACTATGGGATAGCTCTGCTAGATGGTAAGGATGGATCAGGAACCCCCTACTACATATATTGTATACATTTAACTTGCATAATAAACTGGGCCTACAATAACATGTGGGTGGTCTAAAGCCTTCATACATACCTTTTTTTGCATAGAATACTAAGCTATTAAAATAATAATTATTGGCATGGTTTTATAAATCATGTTTTAATGTTAAATATACATGTGGAACAGTGAATCCTTTGGGATTAACGTCATCTGTGGATGCCCTTAGTGATTACCTTACCTATAGGCCAGTAAGCATATCATCAAGTTTTTTTTTTTTTGTTTTTTTTCACTAATAGGCTGATTTATATTTGCTAATTATGTGTCTGATTCATGTAAGAACAATTTGGTTTAAAAAAAAAAAAAAAAAAAAAAACTTTCCAACAATTAACAATAATTTGGTGGCCTCCCCTGCAGTAACTCTAAGGGACCCCCTAGGGGTCCCGAACCCCCTGTTGAAAATCTCTGCTCTACTGTATAGTCAAGCCCTAACTCAACCCAACTGACCAAACTCATTATGCTCATAGCAAGTGGGCTATGCCCCAAAAACATCTGGAACATGAAGATGTTCTATAGCCATACACAGCTAATATAGATTGCACTTAATTAGTTTTCTGTCATTTTGATGTTTCAAAATGTGACGGACCACATTTATTCTTACCATATGAAGAATTCATTGACTTTATCAACACCTGAAATGATTGTTTTCCTTTTCAGTGTTGGCCTCAGTGCTTAAATGTTTCCTAAATGCAGAGTTGAATCATTCTTAGCTTCCTTTTTCCTGAAGACAGCCTCCGTTGCTACTGTTGCTTTATCTCCCGCTGTTATGATCTTGCAGTTTAACTGACTGTGACAGCCTTTCCTCCACTAAAAGTCCCCCTCCTGCTGTGTCCTCCCCATCCTCTCAGCATCCAGTTCCTGGCCGATACACCTCAGCACATGGCTGCCAGCAGGGAAGGACATCCACACCACTGACCCGTGAACCTGTTAAACCAACCAACCCCACTGCTCTCCCACTTGGTCTGATTTTACTAATTGTATATTGGGAATTTGAATTCAATAAATTCAATCCAATTCAATAAAATAGTGTCTTCCCTTTTTGAAGACAACTTCAACATTTCAGCTTTAGCACCGAATTACCTCTTGACACATTGCTCTAGAAAAAAATGATGTCTCACTATACGGAAAGCTGTGTTTGTTCTGAACATTTTGATATGAAACACATGGGGATCAGTTATCAGTATCAGTTACATGCAAATACCCTAAAAAGGTAAATTTAAGAAGATGTGTGAAAATGCCCTTAGACCTTAGAGGGTTAAACCATTGCTAACTCTGTCATGCATGAAAGTGAGACTATGTCACTTTTGAAATAAGAAATAACATTCTTTCTTTTATTAAGGTTGAATTCATATACAATACAATGCACCATTGCTTGGAACAATACACTCAGGGGTTTTGTTGCTACACCCTTACTTGGTTTTAACTGTATACTATAACGGATATTACAGTCAGTTGATTTATGACTCTACTAGTTGTGGCTCTGTTACACAATACATTTACCATTATCCTGTATTTGTTATAATATAGGCTAGCTTCAAATGTAGGGTTGACACTGTACTTGTAAAACTAGTTTTGTGGAAAAAAACTTACCTTGAAAACTGATTTGAAGGTATTAAATATTCTCACACAGCTTCATGATTCAGAGTCCCATGTTTGTTGAGCCTCATCAAAAGAAAGATTTTAATTTATTACTTACTTACTTGGGTCTTATTTTTATATTCTTTGTCAGTTTCTATCAGTTATGGCAACATCACTACAATGAAGTCTTTTGGGACAAGAAATACAAGCAGATGTTTAGAAATGAGCGCACCTGAAATGCCAGCAAAAATCGTTCATTAGACAAAAACTGTGTCTGTGTGAGTAATAGTCTTACAATCTGCTTGGGTTTTCTCAAGCTTTGAGTTTTTTGGTTTGTTTAAGACCTGTATGATCACCTAAGTGCTTGTGTTTTTCGCCTCGGTGGACTATCTAGAGATGTCACCACATTCTCAGATCTCCAATGCAAATGCAAGACCAATAAACTTAGTGGATATTGGTATGACTAATAGGAATGATTTAACTTGCACGGCAGCTGGATTCTCGAGATATCACGAGATGACGTGAGAATCGTTGGATCACACATTGCACCAAAATCCATTTTGTCAGAGTTCAAGTAATGCGTTTGAAGAAGCCATACTTCAGTAATCCCGCAAGGGGAAAATGAGTCACTCTGAACTACCGGCGTCCAGTGAGGAACTGTTGCGAGCGACTGTTCCTTCAAAACAACAACGGGGGACGTGATAGACAGATGGTTCATCCAATCACCTGCCAGGTATTTTTTGACAGTGCCTGCCCTTTCCCAAACAGTTTCCAATGACGGCGTCTCAGATGGTACTCTGTTAACAAACCATCTGGTGGGTCAGGTTAAGGAATGTTGGCCAAAACTACAAAAGTAAGACAAAAGTTACACTAAACCAAAGTTATCCCTTCATTTTGCCCAACTTATTTGCCCAAGCCTAACTGTTTTGACACAAAATTCTGAAACTTTTCAGCTGTTTCATTGGTTCCCATTAGGAGCCAGAATTCATAGACTTATAGTTAACTACAACTGAGGCACTATTAGCTTCTCAGAAACCTCCATCCCTCTTTCATTTGGTCTTTACTAAATGTCTTGAAAGCAGACAAAGTTCAGTTTTTAATGGCAGAAGCCAGAGCCCCATGCAGAGAAGGGTCAGCTCTGATGTAGGCCCGTGCTACTGGAAAAAACCCTGACTTGGCTGTGATTGGTCTCTGGCCTGCATCAGTCCCCATCGCTCACACCACCCCACCCTCCTCCTGCTCCCAGCCCAGGGGCAGTGTGTCACGAGCTGTTGATGAACTTGTTTTCCTGACAGCCGTGCTACCTTGGCCTGTGGTTTAGAGTGAGGAAATGCACCCAGTGGGACCAGAAACTGAACCACCTGCTGCCCTCGCCCACTCCGCTCCTTGACTCCCAGCCTTCTCCGTTTACCAAACACCAGTTTCTAAGAACACTCAGCCACCGCTATTTGCCATTTGGCATGGTAGGGGTGCGTTTGACGGGGGCGGCTGTATTTGTGTTTGTGTATTGCATATGTGTGCATATACGACTGTCCATCTGTCCATCCATGGCAGGCATTACGTGTCTATAAATGTGTGTGTGAGCGTGTTATGAGGGGTGAAGAGACAAGCAGCTGAGGCCTAATGAGCTATAATGAGGTCTAATAGTGGAAAAGCCATCTAGAAGCCATGACCTTGGCATTATGACTGATGCCCACAATCATAACACATCTAAAAACAGCCTGGGAAAACAGCTAAAACACGCTGTTGTCTCCCATGGTGGTAAGTCATTGTCCATATTTCATGGGAGGCGTTGAATTACCTCAGGGTTAGCAGTGATTACAGATTTTGTGGTACATCTGCAAATTAGACTTTGTGGTTCATTTTGATGAGAACACCATTTCCACTAGAACATTTATGAGAATAACAAAGATAGTTTAGCATGTTAATCACGTTAATAATGACACAGGATAATGTGTCTTGCTCACAGAATCCATAATGTCATTTGGTGGGTGCTTCTATCCAAAGCTCTGATATATTTAGTGTGGGTGGCCACTGTGGGAAATGAGCCCTCAGTATACTGTCATTGTTGGCTCCATATGCTGCCTATCAAACTACAGGACACATTAATAGACTTTGTTAGGCGTTTAGAAGACATGCTTCTAGAGTATGGGCTGTAAAACTAAGAGCATTTGCAGACCGTAGTTTAAAATGTGTCTTTATCATCATCTAATAACTGCATGAAAGTTAATCCTTGACCTTTGAAATAATAGTTTGACAAAAGAATTCTAAGGCAAGGTCCATTTATTAGCTTTTTTTCAATATTTTAATTGTGCCTTAAGTCATCAGTGAATGGAGTTCCACCACTTGTCATAGAGATGGAGGATGGAGGATATTATTAGTAGTCCAACATAATAGCATTCATATGAGTTAGTAATAGTAATATCTCTAATGCTCTTCTGAGTCAATTTTTTCTCTCATTCTTATGAACCACATCTCCTAGAACGATTGGTGTGGATTCATTTTACAATATTAATAGGTTTGTCTCGGTCCAGCGGCAGGTCAGAGATGTGGCAAGACGTGAGCTAAAAGGCTGCCCATATGGACTGCAGCTGATTTTCTGAGTATACAACACACACACAAACACACACAGAAACACACACACACACACACACACAGTGCTGAAGCTGACAAGGTTATCTCTTTTATAGGGCAGCTAACACAAACAATTCACAGGCCATAAGTCCTTGTCTCAACGGTTTTTGTTGGATCATAAATTACATACTGGAGCACCCATGGGACCTTTAACCAGAAATATAGAAGAGACATAACAACAAAGCTGTTTGAGAGGTTTGAAAGGTTATCTGTGTGGCAACTTTCATACACATTACACATACAAAGCACTCTAAAGAAAAACACATTTTATTCTCCATCAATGTATGCCATCCCTTAACTCACCAACCAATAGCACTGTATGTCTGAGTGTATTTGTGTCTGTTGTATGTATAAATCTGCAGTCTTGGCGTGCTGTGGCCAGCTGGCTAGTGAAGGGAAGCCCTGTCAGTGTGGACTGAATACTGTTGGAAGAAAAACAGAGGAGTTGCTGGTTTAGCTGCACGCTGGGACCTATAAAGCCATGGGAAGGTGTGTCGCTCACTGCAATAGACGCTTAACAGCCCACATCAAACTCTGTCAGACACACTTGCACAAACATGGGCTGTGTATATGTGACTATACCTCCCTGCTGTTTCATAGCTCTGTCAGGGCCACTCAGCCCCTCAGACAGTCAACTTTATTTCAATCAGCAGTGGACAGGTATGCTGAGAGCTGGGAGCTCCCCCATGCTTCAGGCCAGATAGGCTCTTCCACTAAATTATGTTTGACTGGCAGGTGGCTGTATTCGCTCCTCTCCTGACTGTTCAAACGGAGGAAGCTAGTTGGTGCATCATCTTAAGCATCAAAGGTCTCTTCGCAGCAGATCAGTCAGACTAACAGGAGGAATGTAGCTTCAGGATAGAGATATCTTCACTTCCTCCACCTGTAGAAATGCCTCCAGTGGTGGTGGGAGCCAGGAGGTAAGAGAAGTGAGACGGTGACTTGAAGGTAAAAGTCAGATCATCGGGTCAACTAACAAGATACTCCTAAGCAGGGCCCTTAAATGGTATCTGCGGTTGTTTTCAACCTGGACCCTATTTTCCTATGTTTTTGAGTCTAAGTGACTAATGGAAACCACAATCCTTGACATTGGTCCAGTATTAAGCAAGACCGCTGCTGTCGGCAGTCAGCGAAAAAAAAGCCACAGTGTAAGATTAATATTCTAAGTGTCTGACAACATTATGAAAAGGATTTCTAGGGAGGTCGACCTTTCTGTTAAAGAGTAAGAACATAAAAAAACATACGCGAAATTGCATTTACTAAAGCCACCAGACCATGTACATAAAGAGTAATATAAGCAATCGTAAAATACACTTCATTTAAAGTCACCAGAAATAAAATAAAACTACGAAAAGCCATTTGGGTCTTCTATCCATTTTTCCAACCATCACAACTCTCGTTTTGGTTAAAATAAACACATAGTTTACCGATTTACATCTGAAAATATGTTGGCTCTATACACGCTAAAATTATAGTTATTTAAAATGGAGTCTGTTGGGGATCTTGAGCTGTTTCTGGTTAAACAAAAAGGTCTTTAAGAGCTTTTAAATAGGCCTATCTCCATAAAGATCTTTTCCATAATGTGACACTTATAATAACAAGTGGACAAAATTGTGAACAAAATTTTAGTGGACAAAATTGACTATGCACATTTGCCCTAAAGGGTTACATTGCATCTGTCTGCGGCTGCTGGTCACTGCTTTCTCGCTTAATACTGGAACAATTTCAAAGATTGTTGTTCCCATCAGTCACACAATCATAGGAAAATAGGGTCCAGGTTGAAAAAAAACGAAATTACCCTTTAAACCCCCACTACTCCACTGGAGTATCTGAGTTCTCATAAGAAGCTCTGAGATTGCATGGTTATGAAGCAGAATGATGATCAAAAGAAAAGAAAAAAACATTCTCAGGCAGCTTTCTCTAAATAATTAAGTTTTATTTGAATAACCATTAGTGGAAAACTATATAGCTTAACATTTTTCCAGTGATGAACTGCAGGTTTTCGTAGCGTGATGTTTTTAATTAATATTTTTTATCTATCCATATCTACATAAGGACATTTGAGAATTAATCAAAATATTCTTTAGACTTCACACCTCAATGATGACACAGATTGGTTTTCTGTGCATTTCAGTACAGCAAGAACCAGTGTCAGAATCAGCTTTAATGGCCGAGCAAGTGGAAACACACACAGGTAATTTGACTCCGGCTTTTTGTTGCTCTCAAAGTACATACACAGAAATAGACATAGGGTTATAAAACAAAAATCCCTTTCCGACAGGAGGGATTTTAACAGTTCCTAGAACATAACGTTCCTAGAACCCTTCTTTTCTCATGTTCCGAATGGACCAATTTGGGGATTATTAAGTTCCTCTGACCGTAGTTCTTGTAACTCTTTCAGCTCCTACTTCAGGGAAGGGTCTTTTCTATTTTCCCTTTTCCACATAGGAACCCTTAGTGACCTAGCAACATCTGAAACACAAACAGTACATACAGTATTCATCACTGTCTGTTGCAATTCGCCTACGTATGCTAACTCATAAGACAAACATCATGCATTCAACCAGCTAATTGTTAATGCTAGTTAAACTTACCCGTCATTTTGTTTGCCTGTTGCGCTCTGCTCTTCTATCTAATCTATTAATTAGGATCAGATTACACTGGAGCTTTCGTCTTCAGTGTTTCTCTGTTAAGTACTCCAGCCTAGTCTTTAAACGCCGCCGTTCGAACTCCGTTATGAGGATCCCGGCAAGGCACCACAGGAACATTCCGATGGCCTCCTCCATGCTGGTTTGTTGTTGTATGTGGCGCAAAAGTCAAGTGACGATGCTATAAAGACCGTTGCCGTGCTTGCGTCACTCCCTTACCCCTCCTACCAGTTCCTATGGCCACTTGGTCAGTACGAATGCATATGGCAAAACCGATTTTGGGGGAGAGTAGTTAGTAGAACTGTTTAGAAGTGGACTGTTCCTATAACTACGTTCCTGTAACTACTTGGTCGGAAAGAGGCTAAAGACAACAAAGCTAAAGTTAAGGTAAACCTAAAAATGGAACTATGGTTGCAAAAATAATGTATGCAAGCATATTCTGATCTGAAAAGGAATCGTTCAACATTTTGTAAAATATGCTCATTCACTTGTTAACCCAAAGTTAGATAAGAAGATTAATACCTCCTCACATATGTGTTTTTAATGGCCCTGCAGGGAAACAGAAAGCCTGACTCTGTCCAAAGGTAACAGAATCCACCTCCCAGCACCTCCAAAGCTCAGCAATTAACACATTATGTCTCGTTTGTTTATTAAGTACAAAAACAAAGTGAGTTATGTGCTATTTCTTGAAACCTGACAAGAGTACAGTCAAGACTCTGTTTGTGTATGGATTGAACAAAGAAAGTATAACATGTTACATAGTGAGCTTTAAAGATGTTGGTTGGTTAGATTCTTTAAACGCTGGACAGAGCAGGCTGTTTCCTCCTGCTTCCAGTCTTTATGCTAAGCTAAGCTAAACCCTCTGCACTTAACGGACAGACCTGATAGCAGTATTAACCTTCTCATCTAACTTGCAGCAAGAAAGAAAAAGCATTGTGGCAATGTTAAATCTTTTTTTTTTTTTAAACACACTGACATACTGACTCTTGGTATGTTACTTTCGCCTTGCTTCGGACAGAGGTTATTTGAATAAACACAATGGGTCATTTGTCAGAAAAACATAATCATTGGTTGTTTTAAAGCGTTTGAAACAAGCAGCAGTGTTGTGTTTTCGGTTGAGGTCAGTCTTGGATTTGAACCCGAATCTAGTAAGTACATGGTATTCTCCTTTAAACCACCAAAATCCTTAGAATTAAGCATCCTTGACTACTGGTCACAAGTTGTTTTTTTTACCAACCCAAATGATAGACTAGTCACTCTTCCGCTCCATATAACATGACATATGGCGCTCTGCTTTCTCAGAATACCGCCTTAAGGGGAAATCTCAGAGGGCCCTTAAACATTTCTGCTGGGTTGTGTAAGACTGTGTGTTTGGTCCATAACAAAAGATGCCTTGGGCTTAATGTTTTGGAAAAAGGGGAGAAAAAATCTTTATGGAGCTGACCCTTGGTGCCTTGAGATGAAGGCCATTGATAATTAATAGTCCTATCTAGGGATGTCCAGATCCGATCACGTGATCGGAAATCGGGCCCGATCACGTGGTTTCAGACTCGATCGGAATCGGACGTTACCTCCCGATCAGGACTCGGATATATATGTATATATATTCTCATTATTTTTTAACACATCTATAGTTATGCGGTGGCACAGAGTTAGATCATTTTGACTCCACACAGAAACAGCAACGCGTGCGGCATGACATCACTTTGTTGCAGAGACGCTATTGGTTAAATGCCGGCAAAGTAGAACACGGAAGCAGCTTGAAGTAGAAAGCGCGAGTATGTCTGCGGTCTGGAGGGATTATAAAGTTGATGACAACAACATTGCCATAGCAAACTGTGAGATATGTAACAGAAGTGCTCTGTTTGTTAACAGAGTTGTTGAATGTTAAAATAAGGTGAATTAAATAAAAAATAAGGAACATCCTGGATCTGTTTTTTCGCTCTTCTTTATTCTTTTTTTATATTTTACAGAAGTATCGGATCGGGACTCGGTATCGGTAGATACTCAAAATCAAATGACTCGGACTCGGACTCAAAGGCAAAAAAACCTGATCGGGACATCCCTAGTCCTATCCCACAGTTATTTTATTCTCTGTCAGTATATGTAGGCACCCCAGCTCTGGTCCTACCCTGGTCCTGTTGTAGACTCAGGATTTGGGAATGACAGGAGAGACGTGAGGAAATCATGCAAGGAGAGGGGAAACGAGGAAATGTGTTTAGAAGGATGAGACGTCCTTTCCTCTGAAGCGTCACATGAATTTGTCCGCTGTATGGGCGGAGTTAGCAACAGATTTCAGCTGCACGGCTTCCGGGAAGGCTGCTTTCGTGTATCCTCGCTCATAGCTCCTCGGAGATCCCTCCTCGATCCTAGCTCCACGACTCCCAGGGGCAGGAAGAGCTTTGAGACGGCCTTCACGAAGCAGGGCCAGAACAACTTCAAGCAAATAAGAGACATGAGATTCAGCTAGGGGCCTCAGTGTGTGCGTGATTGGCCCGTACAGGGCTGCTGATTAAGAGCCATGGGAAAAGAAAGGATGGGGCGGGGCCTTGTGGTCCTGTATCACAGTCCCTGCAGGGTAGACAGCAGTACCTGTGGGGCTGGTTACATATAGCACTGCTTCCCTGGGCCTGCTGGTTGCAGGGACAGACAATGATTGAGATCCATTTGACTGCGTTCCTTCTTCCTATGGATGCAGTGTGTTTGATCTCCAGGCTTTGATCTTAAAGAGATTCTTCAGTGTCGCCCTTCAGACGTACCAAAGAAAAACCAGAGCTCCTTGAGGTCCATAGATGTGACTGTGAACCCTAAAATAACCTCCAAGCTTAGTGTATCCCCTTACAGTGAGATAGCACGATGACTGAAACCAGTGACTGGCACTTCATAACAATGTCTGCTTTTTCTTTCAGGCTGTCACACGCTCCTGAGACTAAACTGTTTTGCAAAGTGGTCCATCAAAAGAGAAAAGTTAGTTTTGCATTTCAGTTCATTCTTTTGTTCCTCTGTGTTGTTTGGGAGGGAAGTACAAGGTGCTTAAATTAAGCAATCAGATTTTTTTTTCCATGTTTATTTGAATAGGGATAGATGCTACGACATAGACATTTGTGTAACAAATCTCCAACGTACAGCATCACAGCATTTATGGCTATTGCTAGTTTCCAATGCCCGTCCCTAGAAGGGCTTTTAAACAGTCATAAAAACAAACATTAAACATTGCCACATTAAAATACATGAAGCACATAAACATACAAGATACATTCATCTTTTAAAAATCCTGTTTTATGCAAAAGGGAAAGGTGCTGAGAGTTTATAAAACAACTGAGTATTTAACAAATGGGTAATTGAGCCATTGAAGGAGTCTTCTAGGCACATAAACACTGTGATCAGTACCATGCTGTAATGGCACTGAGCCTATTATGGAAAATGTGCTACATTACTGACATCTTAAAAGATCCCCTCCAGTTATGTTTAAAAAAAATGACTGCTTTGAATAATATTAAGTGTCTGATGTGGTTTTTCCACAAAAAATTCTTAAAATGACATCTACTCCTTCTCCCTCGCTGAAAAAGCTGTAATCTATGAATATGCAAATATTGTTAATTTCAAAAGTTGAACTCCTGGACACAGGATGTCTCCTACTTCACTGGAAGTTTCAGGTTTCCACTAAGCTACATACTGGACCATTATTGGCTTCCACACTAGTTGTGATGTCACAAATTCTGGTTGCAGGTACCAACCCGTTCTCACTCCCAACTTGTAAAATACGGATGCTTGGGCAGAGGCTCTCAGCGTCAGATACAACACAAAAATCATCGTTTAGCGTATGTATGAAACGAGCAGCAGCTTGACCGCAGCGCTGTAAGATGACGTAGTATTAAGAGCGGCAACGGTAGCAAGTAGTATGAAAGACCGAAATGCGTAAGGAGGTTGGTTGGGGTGGTGGATGGGTCAAACAACACAGGACTTTCCCCCAGGAAACCGGGGTTCGTGTCCCGTTCTTGTCCCGCGTGTCACTGAAACGTACATTTTATAACCCCACCCACCATCTTTTCCTAAACCTAACTCCCCGTTTATGTGTCGCATGTCAGTCAGTACGCCCCGACCCAGAGCGTCAAAAGTGACGTCAAGAGTCCCGGAGCTAAAGGAGACTTTTAGCCTGAATAACAAACGCCAAAGGCACATGACCAAGCGTCCGTATTTTACGGATGGGAGAGTGAGAATGTGTTGCAGGTACACGTATTAAACTGAGATTTCAGCTGAGCATAGAGGAACGCATTAACCCAAAAATCCAGAATAGCCCATGAAATTGTAATTCCACATTTTTCATTTATGCATCAACATTAAACTATAATTCCTTCCTTCCATTCCTGATGGGCTGCTGTTTGTTGTGTGTGTATAGGGGTGGGGCTGAGCCCCTGGCTTAAGCTTTATCATGTAACATGATCAGCACCAAAACTGAAAGTTTGACAACGTGAGGGCTAGCTACTCGGCTGCAACTATTGGATGTCGAAAAAGTCAAGCGTTTGGAATCATTTTAAAATTTGCATAGATAACTAAGGCAACGAAGAATTTCAGTGCCCTATATACCAAACTCAACTGGTATATCACAAATCTACAAGTTAGGCAAATCACCTGAAGTAACAATTTAACTAGTTATACTATATATTTTTATATGTATAGTATGTATTCAAAGCTTACAATGTATTGGAATTCCCACCGAAGCTTCGAAACCCAAAAAGTGATAATCGGGACAGCCCCACTGTAACCTAAAAATATTTTTAAGCGGAAGGGGACTTCAACAAACATGAACCGCTGAAATGACTTGAGCCGGATTCCTATTTGGTGCTGAGAAATCTCCTGTGATGTTTTTGGAGATTGTTGTCAGTATGACCAGTATAGTGTCACCATTTTCCATACAGTAGCCCTCTATTTCCCGTCATAGAGGATATTGTTATTCATGCTATCTGCTGGAAACATAAAATCTGTCATTTTCTAAGGCTATTTTCCAAAAATGGCCAACCAAATGCTGGGTAGAAGAAAAAAAAACTGTCATGATCAGGCAGTAGGTTGAATCACTGTTGTGCTGTACAAACAAAACATTATTGAGATTTCTACTAAACCAACTGCACGACACTATGGAATGGAAACACATCAGTATGTGTCATGGTACACTTATAGAGTGGAAAACCATATCTGAGGAATCCAGGATCAGGCCATGGGAGGCTGGCATCCGTCTGCTCCTCTTGCCATTCACAACAATACGCTCCAATAGGATGTCTGCAATAATATTAGTGGGAGCGTTTTTAAAGGGTCCAGACAGCCCCAAAATAATACGCTGTACAAAATAATACAGGACCTCTAAACCATATCCACACCGATCCCTGTGTCTGCACACCAACAATTACAAACTAAAACCTGGTGTAGAGGTCTTCTGAAATGTCTCTGTGTGAGACGCCAATGGCATCACTTCAATTGATGTGAAAATGTACATTGGATTGGATTTTTCTAAGATGAGACATTGGTCAAATTGTCCAATTATACTGTTTTTTTAATGAGTCATTGTGGCATTTCAGATGTTTTTGCAGCAAAGCTCAGAATAACTCATCTAAAGCTGCATGTGAGCAACGTTTAAGACTTAAAGGGATAGTTCACATACAAAAATACATTTTTCTTGAAAATGCTCACAAAATGAACCATGAACCTGCAGGTAAATCCAGACAGCTAGCTAGTCTATCTGTCCAATCTGAGTTTTCTGTTGCATGACTAAAACAACCTTTGAACGTACCAGTGTTCCACCAAAACAAGTTCCTTCCGAGTCTATTTTGCAGCAGCACCGCGGCTTTTCTCCGTTGCCTAGCACCGCCCAAGACGATTGTGATTGGTTTAAAGAAATGCCAATAAATTGAATTGAATTGAATTGAGTAGCCAGACTCTCTGGCAAAGCGAGACTTTGGTATGCAACTCTTAAATTGGACTATTATACTCTGATCCTGAGACAGCCTATCTATAAGCTTCGAGGTAGTGGCAGGTCCAGAGAAAGAAGACATCCCTGCTCCACCTCCCCAATTACCTGTCCATCCTCACCTCTGCCGTCCCCAGGATCAAGCCTCCGCTGATGCTCGGACCATGAATCAGACCTTCAGTGCCTCTCCATCTAAATGATTTCCTCAGGTCAAGGGTCAGTGTCCCATCACTCACTAAACCCTGGCTGATTAGTTAGTTAGGTCAAGGTCCCAGGATGGGTATTTCCTTAAATGCCTCCTCAGAATCAGAATCAGAATCAGAATCAGAATCAGAATCAGAAAGGGCTTTATTGCCAAGTACGTTGCACATACGAGGAATTTGTCATGGTGTTGTTGGAGCATGTCACACATACAAATATAAGAAGGATAAAAAGATATAAACAATATAAGTATAAACATATACACACAGTACGTATTAATAACGATAAAATACATTTAAATAAATAGTAAAATAAGTTAAACAGTAGTGAAAAGGGACGCTACAGCAGAGTAGGTACAGTGGCATGAGGAGCCAGAGGTGGGGTGTGGAGAGAGTCAGGATGGATTCCGAGCCTTGTTTAGAAGGCTAGTGGCGGAGGGGAAAAAACTGTTTATGTGACGTGAGGTTTTGGTCCTGATGGACCTCATCCTCCTGCCAGAGGGGAGTGGCTCAAAGAGCTTGTGTCCGGGGTGGGAGGGGTCAGCCACAATCTTTTCAGCACGCTTCAGAGTCCTGGTGGCGTATAGGTCCTGGAGCGGCGGCAATCACCTTCTCAGCTGACCGAATGACATGCTGCAGTCTGCCCTTGTCCTTGGCAGTGGCAGCAGCGTACCAGATGGTGATGGAGGATG